>NW_020653736.1:440915-441333 GCF_003589595.1 Hyposmocoma kahamanoa | reverse complement strand
CCGTTAACGTACTCCGTGATGATCACGACCACTCTGTCAAGAGTGATACGAAAGAGAAGAACAGACTCCAAACACATCAATGAAAATCAATTTACTGTAAACACTAAAATGTTTCAGTGTTTGCCACAAGAAAGATCGAAATAACTATTACGACCAATAAGTAAACAAAGAAATAGAGAAATTTGCGTGGGACAGTTAAGGAAAAGTTCGTAATAATAAACGACGTCTCGGAGTTAGACACGAATTTTACTTACAAAGGAAAGAGGCCATTGTTTGGCCGTGGAACGTAAGTTTTTTACGTTTCGAGTAAAAAATATGTAAGTTCTTTAATATACATTCTTATTTTCACAGGTACACATACACACACACACACACACACACACACACACACACACACACACACACACACACACACACA
>NW_020653736.1:440779-440905 GCF_003589595.1 Hyposmocoma kahamanoa | reverse complement strand
ACACACACACACACACACACACACACACACACACACACACACACACACACACACACAGCAACGCACGCACGCACGCACGTACGCACACACACACATACACACACACACACACACACACACACACAC
>NW_020653736.1:415524-440679 GCF_003589595.1 Hyposmocoma kahamanoa | reverse complement strand
AGAAATTTGCGTGGGACAGTTGAGGAAAAGTTCGTAATAATAAACGACGTCTCGGTGTTAGACACGAATTTTACTTACAAAGGAAAGAGGCCATTGTTTAGAGATCTCGTACAATAAAAAGACTGTAAGATGTTAAAGAAGCCGTGGAACGTAAGTTTTTTACGTTTCAAGTAAAAAAATATGTAAGTTCTTTCATTTCATTCCTATTTTCACACGTACACACACACACACACACACACACACACTCTTCCGCAACATCGGTCGTTAGTGGTTACATGAAAGGATGCCACCACTGCCATTTCACTCATACTCTATTGAGACTCAACTGCCATTGCAACTAGATTTAAACAAAATAACAAATATTATCATAATTGAAATGTAATCTCATTGGAGTCCCAAAGAAAATTAGCAGAATTGGGGCCCAAAGTTCTCGGTTTTCAGTTTTTGTCGCAAGCGCCCTATCAACTAACGGCAGTAGAATAAACAAAGAGCGAATAAATACCTCTCTCTGAAATCTTGGAATAATTGTATAGTATTTTGCTCTTTAAACCCGTCACGCTTCCAACAGACACGCGATGTCCTGAACTATTTTGTAATTGTAGTGTCTTACACGTTGCCATATTTTCATTCTCCGCCGTGAATTTTTTTTCATTCAAATGTAAGTGTGCATTTGACCTCCATCTCACCTGATGGAAAGTGACAATGAGGTCGATGATGGACTGATGCACATCTAAGTAATGCCTATTTACTCTCGATTGAAAAGGTCCAAGTCATAACGTTCAGGGAATAAGTCTGCAGGCAGAGAATTCCTAAGCATAAATGTTTAAGCGTAACGCTTCTTGCGAATCTTTGGAGTATCCACAACATACGGGTGGAATCCAAGCGTACGTCTAGTCCCCTGATGCTGGAAAGAGGAAGGCGGAATTAATCGTGTAATTCCATCGCACACTTTCCGTGATATACCCTGTAAAATAAGCTGGTAACTTTACGGCGGTGTTCAAGGCGCTGCAGCTTCGCCTCTACTAATTCCGAGTCACCTATAAGTATCTTGGCACGCTTGTCAATTAATCCAAGGTGGCCAGTTGGTATGTAGCAGAGCCATCCTAAAAGTGGCAGCAGTACTCCATACATGACCGGACTTGTGCTTGATACAGCCGAAGCAACTGTCCGGGTGTGAAGTAACGCATCACCCTGGAAAGGATGTCAAGCTTCCTGGTTGCATTTTTGACCATGGATTCTATGTATCTGCCGAATTTCAGATTGTACGACAGGTCCATTCCAAGTAGCTAAAGACAGTCGGCTATCGGTATGGATATATCACGAAAAGTCGGAGTCAGTTCAAAGGGACACCGTTTTATGCAGAATAGACACGCCTACGTTTAGATAGCGTTAAATTTGACAAGATTGGCATCGCCCCAATCGGAGACTACCTTGAGTGTCAAATACAAACGGCTAACCATAGACTCTCGACAAGATTGGATTATGTCTCCACTGACCCTTGCATTGAACTTAACTTTGTCGCGGAAAGTATATGATGCCATTGAGATTAGTCGTCTTTCGAATTTTAATCGTGATAGTGGATAGTTGGTACCGTCCACGTGGAAAACAGTGTTAAGTGTTGCAGCCACCAGACATGCCAGAATGTAGACCCTTTTTTTTTTTTTTTTTTTTGACGGGGGGGAAATCTTTATGGATACCCCTGAGCCCAGGGAGACTCAGGAGTTATGTGGGGACTCTCCCTCCAAACTGAGGGACTACCCCACTAAAACCCCCCCGGGTTTCCCTCTCGCCGGTTGAGTCGGCGCCGTGGGATCAGTGAACATTCACCACGACGCCGCCCGGCCGCCCTAGCTTACGCCAGGGCTCCCGCGCCAACGGAGGGGCGAGTCGGTTGCCAGAATGTAGACCCCCCTCTGGCGATATTCAGGCACGTCTTAGTTCAAGCAAACAACAGCAGTAAGGACACGTATCATATAGTATAAATAAGTTTCACAAAATACAAATACATCAGTCAGTCATCCAGCAACCAACGACTCATTTATTTCTACCTTATATCACCATAGCGCAGCAGTGACAACTAACACCCTTTCACCTGCGTCATGGTACATAAGGTATTACGTCAGTGGTTAGTGTGGATAAGACTTCAGAACGTCGCTTGGTTGGCGGTAGTGTGCAATTCTACTTATAACTTTAATAAGAATGAATCAAATGTGGGTATAGTTGTGTGTTTACTGCCGTCTCGTGGTCACGGCTGATGGCAACAAACAAATGACAATGTCAAGTATGAAGCTTCATTCGCTTCGCCTTAATTTGGTCGAGTGTTACTTATTTGACAGTAATTGATTCGGACGAATATCGGATGGAGAACGGGGATCTACCTCTGGACTGTGCGCATAATAAAAGATGGCGCAAAACGTTTCGTACGCCAGAAGGGAATATCTACCAAATAGCGATGGTGTCCCGTCATATGTCTAAATGTCCTGTGGTAACTGTGTGTGAAGTGTATGTATTAAAAGAAATCTGCATTCCGGGATTGTTCTTTCGAAAAATCCAGACTAAAAAGCGTTATAGACATTCAATTTGGATAATGTAAAAATCGTACCCCGACTGAGCGGAGGATAATCTTGAAAAATTACTTTGCTCATTGCTACGCGATTTTCGTCCTTTTTGACTATAGAACATTGAAGTTGTGTAGTTATATTATATACCATCATCACCTTCAACTCGTTGTACGTAGCAGGAGCCGATTTAGGCCGTCGCCACGTTAGCCCAATGTGGCTTCAGGACTTAATTCCAAAAGTTGTGAACATTCATCAGCGTTCAATATTTGTCACGATATTTTCTTTTACTATTAGCGAGCGAAATTCATTGATGACGTCAAGTATGGCGGTTAAACTGTTGAAACTTTATTGGTAGGTCAATGGGTAAAGACAGTCCACATGTATACTACACATATGACTCAGCCCCATATCGTTCTACATTAGTTTTGATTATAGTGACCCACCCTACCGACTCTGAGGGTATACGAGAAGGGCACGTAATCTGTGCGCGCACAGGAACCTTATAAATTAAGGGATATGATAAAAGAAGCCGCCATGTTGAAGTGTGGGATACGTTTGCCATGATGAATTGAGATGAGATTTGGCAATCGACATAACGTACTCGCCAATTGTTGTCCAGGATGTAACAGACGTACAGAGGATGATGAATTTGCGTGGTGGCTCCTTTCGTGCACCCCTTATTACCTTATGAAAGGGGCCGAAGAGTTCTCGAGTGGCGACAGCGCACTGCGAGGCGTGGGCAGACCATCCACAAGAATGTGTAAAACACAACACAGACTTAGATATACTATTTAGTGATAATAATATCGATTCTTTCAAAAGAAAATCAAGAAAAAAATAATAATAAAAATTAAAAATAATTAATTAAGCTCCTATAGTATTTCTCACTATATTCTGTTCTAGTTTAAATTATTTATTTATGTTAATGTGTCACAAATGTTAATTTAGTTTGTGATTGTTGTGTTTGCAATGTAGAACACCCAAGTCAAATAAGTAAAAATGTGTTGCGTGGTCGACAGGTCGTTGTGGCATTCTTTGGGGGAGTCCTATGTTCAGCAGTGGAGTTCTTTTGGTTGATATGATGATGATGATGATGATAACACTGATTTTTAAATATGTCAGAGGTAATTCGATATTTTAACATCGATTCTCAATTTCACTGATTGTGTCCCATCACTGGTTCGTTTACATATGTGTCATTCTAATGAAGCAAAATATTACGACGTAAAATAACATTCCAAAATCAAAATACAATCACAGTCTTTTCCTTGAATCGAATCAGGCAATTCACGCACGGAGTGTCCTTGTGTGCGTGACTCTCGAAAATTTAATGCAATATCGACCTTTCGCTGTTTCGGATAGATTTAATTTGACACGCGCTTAAAGCGATTTTATTTTCTATGTGCGTGATTCTGGGCCTTTTTAGTGCTGTGTTTCGTCGTTTCGGATTGATTCAATTTGACTCACACTGAACATAATTTTATTTTCTAAATGTATTTCTGTAGGCTTTTCCAGTGCGAAAGGACTGATTCAATATGAAAGATAAGAAATCTTATTGTAATGGGGACAACAGTATTTTTTTAAAAAAAGGAAGTAGTTTGTTATAATTATTAATACAAAGATCGAACACTTAGGAAAAAATTCTTCGATCAGTCCGGATTCGAAACGACGTCTTCTAACAAACCGTGTCAGACTCTATACCAACTAAGCCATCGAACGAACCCGCGGACCTCACGAATTTTTCTATGTGCTTGTCGTATGTTTGTATATGGTTTTTCAATTACTTTTTAGCTGTAGCGCCATGTATGAGAAATCTATGAAAGTATTTCATCACCCGGTCAGATACCTTTGTTTGTGTGTAATTTCGAAGTAATTTCACATAAAAAATAATCAAATATCAATTCAACAAAAATGTAAAAAAGTGATGTTTATATTTTTTGGGACTATTCCTCTTGAAGAATATGAAAAATTGGGAAAAAAGGTTCAGGAGCTGACAATAAAGTTAAAGGATACAGACAATGACAATATGAAAAAAGAAATTGATAAATATTAGACAAAAATAGATTGTTTGACAAAAATATGTAAAACCCCAAGTGGTAAAAATGAATTAGGTGGCACAAGCAACAGGAGAGATAGTTTTATTACTAAACGTATACAGTTTCGGAAACAATGCTCAGGTAAAGAAAATAATATGGACGGTGTAAGACAAGATACAAAAATAAAAATAAAAAAGAAATTTAAAAAACATGGAATCAAATGACACACAAATAAACAATGTACTAGTAACTGTTCGGAAACCGCACACTAAGGAATAGAAGATGCACATGACGAAAATATAAGCTCCAGGCATGATGAGTCAAGTTTCTTACTACAAACAAAAACAGGGAAGATAATGGATAGCCACAAAGAAAGACCATCGAATCGTCTAAGGAGGATCATTATTATTGCAGATCATCATGGGAAGGGTTTACAGCCTTGTCTTCAGTCTCTGTTAGGTACATGGTTTTTAGTGTATTATTTTTGGAAAAGAGGTGCGAAGACGTTAGACATGCTAAACAGCTACAAAACGGAAATTATGTGTTTGTTTTAATTGGGGGTACCAATGATACCCATGTGAATTCAAAACAGCTATGTCAAGTTGGTTAAATTTTGTAAACAATACTAATGTAATATTCTGTGAGGTACCGTTTAATAAGGCTTTGAATGAATTTATGCTAAATCAAGAAATTACCAAATTATGTAAGCAGCGACATCATTGTACTTTTGTAAAAATAAATTACACTAGCCTTTACGTACCGAAAAGGGATAAATTTGTACACAATATAAGTCGTTATCTACTTCGAGAAATTTTAGAAAGAAAGAAAGAAAAATTGTTTATTAGCGTCATAATTATGCCATATTACAATTTACAAATTTTACATTCTTAAGCCTAGATATAAGTATAACGCTAAACCGACGTCTACTCAGCATTAGTCGAGGCATATTGCAACACCCCAACGCTGGTCTTCCGGAGACACCGGGCAGTTAGGAAGTACCAGTACGCGCTGCAACGACACGCCGAACCATATAATATATGGTGACAAGTACGAACTCAATATGATGTAATAAAATACTTAACAGTTAATGGTAAAAATATTAAATTAAATGTTCATTGGTATTGCAGAATAATGTAATATTAATAGAGTAAATTATAGGAACCCACTAAGTAAATGCCAATATAGCATCTATACAACACAGCACAGGCTAAGTTAATTTCTGCAATTTACGTATTCAAAACTACCGCAAATGTGAGAATTATCTCTTGACTATACATGAGCAGAGTACGCAAACAGAAGGCATCATTGTGTCTCCAATTAAAGGAAAAAATTCAAAGATTTCACAAATTTATCTTGTACTACGGTAAACCGAGGCGCGAAAACTTTCTCACGTAGTCAAAATGTATCTCAAGCCAATGATCATGATTTATTTCGTGTATAACTACTTATTGATACTTCATCAGAACATTGACGGTCTTCTAAATAAGTCGGATATTTTTTCAATAACATTTAATGAGTTCTTAGGTTTTCGCGATTGTTACACATAGGAAATGAAACTATTTTTCCGGATATAAATCGCGTATATTTGTTTTTTCAAACAAACCGACGTTTCGAGCCCTTTACAGGTCCCATGGTCACGGTTGACTGAGTTGGTACAGTCTTCAACCAGTTATGTCTAATATTGATGCAAACCACCCTATTTTTTCACTATAGTTACAATAGTTATTAATTAAATACCATATTGTTAATTAACAAAAATTAAAAATAAGGTATTTAATTAATAACTATTTATATAACTCCGGTATTTGTGAACCGATTTCATGATTCTTTTTTTGTTGGAAAGAGGGTACCTCCATAGTGGTCCCATATAATTTTAAAGAAAATCATCCACCTCTAAGGGTAATAGCGCCTAAATTTTATTATAAGGAGCAATTATTTTAATGGTTGAATTTGCTATTCTCCAATTCAAGACGTTTTCTCTCTCAATATACTTTGAGTAGTGAGAACCGATTTTTATTATCTCCTGTGTCAAGTCCCGTATAGTGGCGAACTAGGGGATGAATCCGGGTTTGCGCACTTTCCGGTAACCGATTTCAATAAAACTTGGTAATTATATGTAATTCCACGTACTTTTGAGGTCGGTTTTTTTAGTACTCTGTACTGAGATTATCAGTTATATATTAATAATCAATTTCTTGGGCAAGCCTATAGAGATCGTGTTACATTTGCACCGTTTTCGGTTGAATATTGTTAAGTAAAAAAGTCGAAATATTATAATTTTATAGAAATACTTAATACGTTCAATTTATATTCAAACAGCATTCTTTAAGTTCATAAACTGCGGGATATAGATGGTTGAAGGGTGTCCTTAATATGGCCCGAAAGGTAAAAAAAATGTTTCGCAAATACCCGTAAGTAGGATGACAATAATATGTGAAGTTGCTCGGATTTTTTTTATTATTGACTTCACAATGGATAGGGCTCTTATAACGGCTGAAGTAAGCTATTAATAACGATTGGAGAGATTTGAAAACTCGGGTAAATAGAAAATAATATATCCTAATACTCCGTGTACTTCTAAATGTATGTGAAGTCATTTAGACCCAGACAACATTGTGTAAAGTCAACAGCCCAAAGCTATACACTTTTGTTCGAACATCGCCCCCATTGCAACGGGACAAGATCATGCAGTGTACGGCTTAATGGGTCTCGTTATTTATGTAATATAAATCGGTGGGTATATTTTATTCTTATTGTTGTTGACATTAAATTGACAATGATAAATAATTGTGTTTATTAAATGTTATTAATTCGTCGAAGCGCTAAAATAATTTCATTATTCATGTAATCACACAAGATAAAAGTACAAGCAAGAATGAAAATTGATGAGGTGTAAATTCAGAACGCATCCGAAGATAAACTTTTTGTTTTAATTAAAAAAACTGATGGTTTGTAATTTACAAGTGATGGTTCAATTGTTTTTCTTTCATCTACCATTTTTCTCGCTATAGTGAGGTGAAAAGTTGTGTGTTTCGCTCGGCAACAAAGTTGTTTTGCGTCTCATGCCTTGAAACCCTCGCTGTGCTCGGGAAATCTGTTCTATATCTTAGCTTCCATTGCAGTATTAGTAGTAACAAATAACTATTTTCATTCAAAATTGTGGGCTCGAGTCTTTAGCATGAAATATAGGAATTGAAACTAAATCGCGTACATTTCCATTTTCAAACAAACCAACGTTGGACCATGTATGTACATATATACGCCATTTAGATCCGAAAAATAGTTTTATTCTATGCGTAACAATCGCAAAAACCTAGAAATTCGTCATGTGTGCGTGACTTTTTAAATTTAATAAGTTTTCAACCCATTTTGAGACTGTTGATGTTGTTGTTGTTGTTTCAAGTTGTGCGTCAGGAATTTATAATCTCGTGCATTTTTTAGTAGTGATGTAAGTTATTAATTGTTGTATTAGTAAAAGAGTTGTTTATGTTATATGTATTTAGTAATGGATGGTAAATATTGAACTGGTATTAAATTATGTTTTTGAAATTACTCCACTAGTTTGTTAACAAACCGAGCCAGACCTATGCCAACTAAGCCACGGAATAAACCAGCGGACCTCTCGAATTGTTTTGTGTTCAGTTTTCAACGACTTTTTAGTAATAATAATAAATAGTAATGGACATATTTTATGGATAATTTTATGGGTTTTTTTTGTGTAAGTTTTGTGTGTTATTATCACATTAACACCATTAAATGAGTTAGTGTATATTTATTTATTCTACTTATCAGTTGATAATAAAGTTTAAAGTGTTGTAACGGGAAATTTTTGTTTTTTTTTTATATAAATTTTGTCTTTTTTTGTATTTCTTTTCATGGGCTGCGTATTCAATGCGTTTTTTTATTTCACCATCATCATTATTTCAGCTAAAAGACGTCTACTGCTGAACATAGGCCTCCTCCAAGGAATGCCACAACGATATGTCCTGCGCCGCTTGCATCCAGCGGTTTCCCGCAGCCTTCACCAGTTCATCAGGTCACCTTGTGAGTGGTCTGCCCACGCCGCGTCTACCGGTACGAGGTCGCCACTCGAGAACTCTTCGGCCCCATCGGCCAATTGTTCTGCCAACAATTTTGTTGGACATGACAAAAGCATACGATAAAATACAATATCACATTTTATTGAACAAATTACATGCGGTAGGTATAAGGGGTATTGCGTATGAGTGGTTTAAATCATATCTACAAAACAGGCAACATATAGTAGAAACAAAATATTTTGATCATAAAACCGGACAAATTTCTAATATTTCATCTGACACTAGAATAATTAATCATTCAATTCCACAAGGCTCCGTACTCGGATGTATTCTATTTTTAATTTATATAAATGACCTGCCGAAATCAATAAACCAGACGTGCGTACTTTTCGCAGATGACATATCACTCATCACTCCTTACTCAGATAGCGATGATTTAGATTTAAATACAACTTTAAAAGTAGCACTAGATGATGTCGTAAATTGGCTAAATGACCATAATTTAGAAATAAATTTTTCAAAAACAAAAATAATACAGTTCAGACCGTACCAAAAAGCACCATTGACTATCGACTTCACCTACAAAGACATCAATATAGAAAGTGTCAATAATTTTACGTTGTTAGGGATAGACATAGATACAAATATAAATTGGAAGGCCCATGTAGAAAAGATAGCACTGAAATTATCTAGATTTACATACGCACTCTGGGAACTTAAAAAATCCACAAATGAAAAAACCGCCATAACAGCATATTACGCTTATGCTTATGCATGGCTAAGCTATGGAGTAATTGTATGGGGGAACAGTTCACAAGTAGATTCATTATTAATTTTACAGAAAAAATGTATAAGAATTATAAAACATTTAAAGAATACCGATAGCTGTAAACCGTATTTTAAGAGCTTAGAAATTCTAACTCTGCCATCTATATATATCCTGGAAACCGCCAGATTTGTCAGAAGATATCCAAGTTTTTACACAAGGGAGGGAGATCAACAACGTCGCTTCCCCACAAGATACCCTAATAGACTGATCTTGCCAAAATCCAAAATGGAAATGTATGGATCCGGCCCCCTAGCTATGTCAATTAAAATATTTAACAAAATACCGGAAAATATCAAAATAGAACGAAACACAGCATCCTTTATAAAAAAACTAAAACATTTGCTAATACAAAAAACCTATTATACAATTTATGAATTTTTGTATGATCAAAATTTGAATGATTTTTCAATGACTACTTAAACAAAAACTACAATTTGACATGGCATGACATAATATTTTAATAACGACTGACTTCCATTATCAACTCCTTATTAACAAATCATTAATTGTTCTTTAGCACGTTTTTGACATAATAATAATTTAAGACATGCGTTAAGATTATTCACTTTTTATATTTTCATTGTTTTATCAAATTAATGAATGAATTATGAATTGCATTATATAACAAATTAAGTTTACTATATTTGTACCATTTATGATTTTAATTATTGAGATTTGGATTTTTATATTGTATTTAGCGTATAGGAATAGAATTATTGAATGACACAGCATGCAGTGTAATTAAGGTAAAATCATTAGTGCCCTTACAGGGTTCATGTGTTGTAATATTTTAATTGTTAACACCTCAGTGAAACCACATGCAATGATTAAATGAATTATGAATGAATTATGTGCCCTGCCCATTGCCACTTAAATTTTGCAATTCTTAGGGCTATGCGGGTTACTCTGGTTTCCTTGCGGATATCCTCATTACTGATTCGATCTCGCACCGAAACTTCGAGCTTCGCCCTTTCCATTGCCCTTTGAGTGACGTTGAGCCTTCTTATGAGGCCCATAGTGAGCGACCATGTCTCAATGCCGTAAGTTATCACTGGCAACACACACTGGTCGAAGACTTTTGTCTTGAGACTCTGTGGTATTTAGGGTAAGAAGATAATATGGTTTTTTTATTATTTTTTTATTTAAGTCAATTTATATCCGCGGAGAATTGTTTATTTTTGTAATTTTAATTTCTATTACATTGTAGTATAAGCAGTTTGTGATAAAAATAAATAAATAACTGTAAATTCGGAATTCTTTTATTACATTTTAATAAATTGGGCGTTTAGCGATTATACACGACCTACTTGGCTTGCTACAGCACACACAAGCTGTTGATCATTAGGTCAGTATTAAGTTTTTATGTCTTTTTGTTTTTTATAAAATTTTTGGCTGGTTGTTTTTATTTTATTTTCTTAATTCTTTTTTTATTTCGGTGTTTCTCTTTTAATTCATTTACTATATTATATTGTTGTGTGTGTGATGCAAGATAATAAACGTTTTATAGATCTATCTTATTCCACTGTAGTTAATATTCTGAGTCTAAGGAGAATATATTATATTTCTCTTAAAACAGGTGGAGTAAGCAAAAGTAGCAGTAGAGTTCCTTGTGAGAGAGTCCGTCCAGGGAAGTAGTGCCATCTTACCTATTACTGCAGCCAAGCAGTAATATGAGCATTACTGCGTTCCAGTTTGGAAGGGCAAGGGTGCTGGTGAAATTACAGGCACATGGAACTTGTCAACTTATGTCTCAGGGTGATGGGCGCAGTGACAGTGCCCTTCAGGTCTTTGTGATTTAAAGATATTAATAACGCATAATAATTACATACAATCTCATAGCCCTGCACTAGAGAAACCCTGTATCGCGGGTGCCATGGGCACATACATAGACAACCTGAAGAATCTAACCCGGGACCTCTGCGTGGCAGTCCAGCATGGTAACAGTTCGGCCACTGAGGCAGTTAAAGTTCCATGCAACAGTTATGTATAGGCGTGCCGCTCGCCACCAGGCGCACGACTTATCTATACCCTCACTTATTATTATAAAAAAGGGAAGGGACAAAGAGTTGGCAATGAGTGGCGACCGCGTACCAAAAGATGCAGTGTGGCCAGACTATCTACAAGGCAGACCTTGATCAATATTCTTTTCAGACGAACTAAATGCTTTTCGTCATTTTTTATTAGCGCATAGCCCAGGAATAGGATCCCCTGCCGCCGACTGTGTTTCCGAGTACGTACAACTTTGACACGCGGTTACGACGTAAAGCGGTAAACTGAAAATAGTTATATCTTTGTTAAATTTGCAGATTCGGGAAATATCATCTTAAAAATGATCAAATGCGATTTGTTAAAAGACGTCTTCGAATTTTTCCAAGAACCTGTGTTTTTTTGACACCTTGAAAGTTGATTTTTACCTTTTTCAGTGAAGTCTTGTTATATTTTATATGATCTGGATAAACTTCCAAAAGAATGGTAACGCTACAAAGGGCCCTTTCTAATAGCACGAGGATATTATTATTCAAGGGATTTAAGGTTTTATTGCTTTTGTGAAAAGGTTGTCGGTTTTGGGTAAGAGTTCAGCCGGATTTTGTGTGTGAAAAAGTGATCGTATATTAAATTGAAACATAAACACGAAAAACATTTGGCTTCATAATGATATGAAATTCAATAATATTATAAAATTTAAGAAAAGCGAGGAAATTGTTTGGGCAATATTCGAGTTCGAAGCGATGTTTTTGTTTCGATGTTGCTGCATAATTGTCCAATTAAGCTTCGCGCCGCCGTTCAAATGAGAAACAAAGGCGAGTTACTATAGTACAAGTTCAAGAAGTTAGTAGAGAATAAAATATTGACTTGCAGTGTTAGCACGACAGGGCGCGATTTACGCCAGAGGGACATGAAGCGTGAGATGTGTATGCGAGACTAGCAGTAGCTATTGCTGTCGTGCTAGCTCTACTTTTTTTTCATTTATTACACATAAAAAATCATACAAAACATGTTTCAATGCAATGTAACGCTGTCCGGACCCGACACGCGCCTGACCCGCGCCCGACCCGCACCCGACGCGCACTTGCTCTCTGTATGTTTCACGCTTTATAATGATAGATAGATAGATAAACACTTTATTCACACACATATAACACAAATACAGATTAAGCATAAAACAAAAAAGTAAACACGATTGTCATAGCAGTGAAGCGGCACTGACTCAGCATATGCCAAAGTTTCCTAAGGCGCTGGTTTTCACTCAGGACCAAGAAGTTGGATTAAGTTATTTGAAAGCAAAAATATAACGACTATACGTAAAATTACACATTGACAATAATAATATACATAGTAAAGTGTAAATAGTGCATCTATAATAACCTGTTTCATATGTAAGTGCGTGAGCGCACACGAATATAATTTACAGCTATAGGAGTAAATTGTAATTGTAGAAAGGTTTTAATGTTGTATAATGCATTTAGTATATAATATATAAGTATACACATAATGTGAATAGATCACAGTAACAACAAAATTAGATTCTAGACAGACTAAGTAAAAGAATAAAAACACACTACACAGATTTTTGAAGTGAAAGTAGGTGTTGCCGGTACAATGCTTTGAATTTGGGTTTGGGTGTGATAACGTGTATGGTATGATGAGGATGGTGCACGGGCGAATGAGAGAACAAATTGTTTGTTTGTATGTGGATGTGACTGTGTGAATGAAACTGGATGATAAATTAAAATAGGGTGTTCTTTTTCTATTAGGTTAGTTTAAATATTATATTTAAATTATTTTGTAAATTTAGCAGTAGAGCTTCTTGTGAAAGAGTTTCTCCAGAGAAGTAGTGTCACCTTAAACTTGGGATTTGTCAACTTATGTCTCAGGGTGACGGGCGCAGATTTCAAGCTCCGAGTGGCACTGCAACTATTATGGACAGGCGTGTAGTTTACGATTAGGCGCACGACTTGTTTATTTACTGAAAGGTGTCTTGGCATAGTTTAATCAGATTTAGGGTGCCATTAGAAATGGCCAGGTAAAAGTTTGTCTGTGCAAAATGCGCCTGAGCAGTTTGATATTGCTTGTCGATTGAAAAAACCAACCTTAAATCTCTAGATTTATACCACATCACCGAGTGATGGGACGAACAATATATCGTCCTATAGTCGTAAATAGCCACCTTCTTGAAGTTGTTTCCGAATACACTTACCTCAAGCAGATTCTGCAGTTAGGTAGAAACAATTCCAAAAAGGAAGCCAGGAGGAGGATTCAGCTTGGATGGGCAGCGTTTGGGAAGCTACGTCTTCTCGTCACCTATACCACAAAATCTGAAAACAAAGGTTTTCAACCAGTGCGTCCTGCCTGTTATGATTTACGGAGCCGAGACGTGGACACTCACGATACGGCTAGTCCAGCTATGGAAAGGGCTGTGCTCGGAGTTTCTCTGAAGGATATAATTCGTAATGAGGTTATCCGACAGAGAACCAAGGTCACCGACATAGCTCGTGTAATCTGAAGCAAGCTGAACTTGCAGTGAGCTGGCCATATCTGTCGAAGTACCGATAGCCGATGGGGAAAACGAGTTCTAGAGTGGAGACCGCGACTCGGCAAACGTAATGTAAGACGCCCTTCGACCAGGTGGAGTGACGATATGCGAAAGGTTGCTGGCGGGAAATGGATGCGACAAGCTGAGGACCGGGCGAAATGGCACACATTGGGGGAGGCATATGTTCAGTAGTGGAGTGGAGTGTCCATAGCAGTTGCTGTGCCACTTAGAGCTTTAAATCGCAAAGATCTGAGGGGCACTGCCAGCGCGCATTGCCAAGTACCACGTGCTTGTAATTTTACCAGCGTCCTTACTTTACAAAACCGGAACGCAATAATGCTAATAAATAATTGCCTTGGCAGTACTTCCCTGGACGAGCTCTACTGCTACTACCCGCTCACGCGATGCGCTCCTCCTACCGCAAAATGGCGGCTATTTGGTTTCGCAAATTAGAAAAGTATTCAGTTTAAATACAAGTTTTTATAAATAAAAATTATTGTTCTGCATTGCTAAATAAATACCCTCCGTACTACCAACAAAAACATATAAAATAAAATGCAGTAATACACCGCAAATCCTATACTTAAAAAGCACTAATGAAATTTTTGGTGTACTTGGATAAATACATATGATAATATTCCGTTTGAGTGGTTCTGACGTTTACCATGAAATTACTTCTTAAAGTATAGTTTATAAACATTTATATTCAGGGTAAACTTAAAAAACGCTATTTACGGTATGTTTTTAATAAATAAACACCGAAATCACCAACTCAAACAATAACACACACGATTATCGTGACGTATTTTTGAAGTTGTTTATTTTTTTTAAATGACAGACCCAGGCATTCAAAACTTTATGGCTTGCTAGAGTAGTTACCGAAATAGCAATTAATATTAGTTCTTTTACCTGTTATAACTTCGATATCCGATAAATCGGTATAAAATCATCACCTCACCTCTAGGTGTGGTATGCGTCTACGGCTGCATGTATTGCGTGAGCGGCTACAGGAGATATAAGGTAGACTTAACATGTACTTTGTGTTGCCCGTCTGTAATTTGTGATATTAAAGATACTTCCAATGTTGCGAATGTATACAAACAACATTTACCTTTAATTGCCGGTTTCATTACATAAAAAAAACAGAAAGATTCTGAGCAAAAGTATGTAAGGTCTAAAGCAAAATTATGTAAGGTCCAGAGCAAAAGTATGTAAGGTTCAGAACAAAAGTAAGTAAAAAGTTAGCTTGTATGTAAGAAACTATGATATGCGTATCCTAAGGAGTAAGCACATAATACGTGAAGTTTTGTAGTCTCTGCTTTTGTTTTATTAACAGTGTCCCAATAAGCTTACCAAAGACCACAAACTTATACTTATAACCAACTTGAAAAAAGGAAGAGGTTCTCAATTTGTTTTTGGTCTGTATATAACGCTATAACTTCTTGTAAACCGATTTTTATCAAATACACAAATACAAATATCCTTTATTGCCATAATGACACTTTTTGACATAAATAACATGTTAAGCCAGAACATAAACAACCAATAAACGGTACGCCAAACATGTCAGAGGGCAAAAGGTGGTGTCTCAGTTTGTGTGGCCTGGAACCGTTGTTGTCGCAGACAGCGCTGTTTTTTAGACACCTCCTTGTCCCTAAGATCTTCGGCGGACTTAAAAGCAACGAGGGCCTCAAAGCAATTATAAAATTTTTTTTTTCATTCTTTTTTTTTTTTGTTCGAAAGAGCGTACCTCAATGTTGGTCCAATTTAAATTTGAATGGAATATTACATTCAAACCTCTAAGGGTGGCAAACTAAGGAATGGATCAAATAGATGTTATTCCACGAACTTTTGAGGTCGGTTTTTTAGTACTCTGTATTAATGAAAAAATTGCTAAGAATGCTATTTCATGACCTCAAAGGAACTAACCGGTCGTTATCTCACATCAGCACGAATATACTGTTCACACACCATTCGGTGTTCTAACAAGGTACTGTTAGATCGAAAGCAATAGTTCCTATACTACGGTAGTCATTCCCAAGCGAAACTTTCTCAATCTTTACATAAGGAATTAAAGTGTCGTTGAGACTTGATTTCTCGAGAGAATTGAAAGTTTTGCCGTTTCTACGAAAGTTTGCGAACCGGTGGACCGCGCTATGCTGAAAGCAGCAACGTAGCGATTGCAAAAACAAATTATTAAACCAGATAACCAAAGTTCGGCATTTCAGATTTTTTTGAAAACAAGTCATGTTTATAAAGCAAGTTTTTTTATTATATCAAACGATGGAACTAATAAGCCGTGTGTTTGATGGTAAGTAACGCGCCAATCCATGACTGTTGAAGTACCACTCAAAGCTTTAAATTACAAATCTGATGATTAGAAATCTGTGCGGCACCTCCACGTGCCTCCAATTTCACCTGCACACTTATCGCACTTGCGTACTGCATGCGATTCCTATCCATTCTGAATCCGAGACTATACAAACCTAAAATAATCTCAGTACAGAGTACTAAAAAGAACCGACCTCAAAAGTACGTGGAATTACGTCTATTTGCTAAGTTTTATTGAAATATCCCCGAGTTCGCCACTATGCAGGACTTGACACTGGAGATAATAAAAATCGGTTCTCACTACTCAAAGTATATTGAGAGTAAAATGCCTTGAATTGGAGAAATAGCAAAATCAATCATTAAAATAATTGCTTCTAAATTAAAGTTCAGGCGCTATTTATAAAAATGAAACTTCGTGACGTTTCGTGCGTGAACAGCCGCCCTTAGAGGTGGATGATTTTCTTCAAAATGAAATGGGACCACTATGGAAGTACCCCCTTTCCAACAAAAAAAGAATCATGAAAATCGGTTCACAAATACCGGAGTTACCGCGTAACATACATACAAAAAAAGAACATACAGTCGAATTGACAACCTCCTCCTTTTTTGAAGTCGGTTAAAAACTCGGACCCACTTCGAATGTCGCTTGCTAAGTCCTATTCCAATCCGAGAAAATACGTATATCGCTTGCACACCTAGTGATATTTTGGACAGTCATTTCTTCAAGAAATGACCAGAATGAAAAGACATGCGATGAGAACGAAGTTTCATATTTGACATTGTTTTTTAATTTGGTCGAGTATTACTTATTTGATAGTAATTGTTTCAGACGTATATCGGATGTGAACGAGAGTAGACCCAGGAGGTGTACGAATCGAACGAATCGAACTTCAGAACCGGAACGCAGCGGTAGTATGCTCACATTAATGCTTGACGGCAGAAATAATTAAGGTACATAGTAGTACTTTCCTGGATGAACTCATTCACAAGAGGCTCTACTGCTACCAAAATATGGAGATAACAGCAAATCCACTCACTATGTAGTACATCCATTGAGCCCATGGCCAAAAATGCAGCCAGGAAGCTTGGCATCCTTTCCAAGGTGAGGCGTTACGGCGTTGTTACAGCCCTTCCTTTCTTTTCCCTCAAACTATCAAATAAGTTTTTGTGGACCGAAGTCATCGAGTATATAACCAGAAATAGAGACGAAACAAGGGCCATATATTCCTGGTAACACATTAGCGATATAGCTCTTATAACTATCAACTCTCGTTTACACTGAATTATAGACAGGCCAACTACTGACCTGTGTGGACGTCTCCGTATATTCCAAAAAATATTCTGTATTTATTGTAATAAAGATAACATCTCTAACAATGCCGTGCTGTTCTATTCGGCGGTGTGGCCAGAAACAGCAAAACATCTAATTACAAAAGAAACGGAATCACATTTCATCGGTAATTAAATATTAAATATGTAATTTTGCAATTTTCGTCCATTATAGCAAAGCTCAAGTTAATAGTAGTGGTCGATTTGAAGTGAAACAGTTGACGACACCCGTCAATTGTTTCGAACTCGGGCTGGCCAATCGAAGCGCAGTTGTCACAATAATAATTTGGCAGAATAGTTTTCAAACCGAAGTATCCTATTTAATTGCCGTGATCCTGGTCACGGCACACTAATGGTTTACAACCTTCACTGGCTTACTTTATCTCAAGTCAGGAAATTTCTTGTACAATGAGTATCAGAGCAATACAATTCACTCCAGGGTGCAACTCAAAACACTAAGATCAGAATCAATTTAGTTAGAAAATTCGCTTTCCAAATCTATCGTATTGGAAATCGAAGCCAGAAATGCGCTTCAAAACAAGGACGTAAAATTTAAATAAATACAATAAGTAACTAAAACTTTTCTACAAAAAAACAGACCTCAAAAATTTGTGGAATCACATTTATTTGCCAAGTTTCATTGAAATCGATTAACCGATTGTGACGAAATCCGATGAACCGGATTCATTCCCTTATTTGCTACCCTTAAAGGTGGAATACTTTTTCAAATTTGAATGAGACCATTACTGAGATACCTCCTTTCAACAAAAAAATAACAGCAAAATCAGTTCACAATTGACGGAGTAATCGTTAATATATACACAAAACAAGTCTAAAAATATTCCCCCCTCGCGAATTTTATTCTTTTTATAGCTTATGACGCTCCTAACGAAGACGAATCTAACGACACCTCATATGTCAAAATCCATCAAGCCGTTTAGGCTGTATCAAAAAAACATGAACATACATACATACATAAACTTGAAAAACATAACCCTTCCGCAGTTAATACCTGCCTCCTAGGCCGAACGGTTACCATGCCGGACTGCCGGTCCCAGGTTCGATTCCCGGGCTATATTGAGTATGTGAGTTATTTTTTAACCTCTTTCTTTTTTTTAAGTCATTTAAAAAAGTTGTTTTATAAAGTTATAACACGAAGAACTTATTTAGTTCTAGTTTTAGTATTCTAAAATATCATAAGGGATAACAACATTTTAAATAAACAATTCTAGAAATAAACACCTTCGTGTCAATGCAATAAGATTCCAAAAAGCAGAAACGCTTCCAAAGGAAAACGGGTAACATTAAAATGCTAATATCCTAGTTCTAACATTCATAGGGCTGTCTCTCTGCATAAAATCGAAATCAATTTCATGAAAATTTCGTTTTCTCAGGCTATTGAAAGATCGTTTTTTGGGTAAAAATAATAATTAGATTTTCAAATTACGTTAAGCTTAAATGTATATTTGAAAAGGCAGTTGTGATGAACATTTATTTTATATTTTGTTGTTCAATTATTTATGTAAAAAGAATAAATGAGTAATGTGAAGGTAAGGATTGTATATGGTAAAATTATAGATTGGACTCAGAAGGTCGTGATCCAAGATACGTTCTTTTGGTGATTGTCGTAAAATATATTGTGTGTTATTTGGTATCGGTATTGGTGCAACGGGCTAGTTTCCGCAACTCGACGTCGAGGCGCCTATTTTGCGTGTGGTGGGTCCAGGGTCCTACTCGTGCCACCCAAGCTTCTCCAGGAATCTCAGCAGCCTCTTCGGTTTTCTGAAGACTTCGGGGAGCGACCTCGGCACTCCAAGGTACTTTGCCCTGTAGTTGGCCACACCGGAGCACTCTAGTAGGATGTGTGCGGCCGTTTCCTCACTCTCCATGCACGCTCTGCATAGAGGACTGCCCGTGATACCTAAATTGTAAAGGTGTTTATTGTATGGACCATGACCCGTTAGAGCGGCAGATAGAGTGCGCAGCTCTTGTCTTTCAAGTTTGATTAATTTACGAGATAGACTGGCGTTGAGCGTTGGGAGTGCTTCCCTAGCCTGTCTAGAAACCGTAAGGGTTGTCCATATGTTATTATGAGAAAATTTTGTACCTTTGAGTATAGTTGTTCTTGACCATTGGTTGGGGAGGGACACTATGGGTTCGGGCCCTACAGCATCCGTCTCCGACCCTTTTCTAGCTAGTTCGTCTGCTGCGTCGTTGCCACGTGAGTCGCTGTGTCCTTTGATCCACTGTAGAATTACGTGGTTGTGTGTTACACACTCATGATTTATTTTTTGATCGACTTCAAAAAACGCGATTATTTCCGCACTTATGAAAAGATTTGACGTTTTCCAACCACCGGAACAGGCAGGGTTTCGAAAAGGCTATAGCACCGTGAATCACATACACACTATTCGGCAGATTATACAGAAGTCGAAGAGTATAATCAGCGACTGTGTCTAGCATTTGTGGACTAAGAGAAAGCCTTCGACTCCATCGAAACCTGGGCTGTTCTGGAATCCTTGCAGCGATGCCAAATCGATTGGCAGGCCGTAGAGGTGCTGAGAAATCTGTACAGCAAGGCCACGATATCCGTCCAAGTACAAAGCAACATGACAAAACCCATTGAACTGAATGGGCACAGAGGCGTGAGACAGGGAGATGTTATCTCTCCGAAACTGTTCTGTTGTTGATCTGGAGGACGTCTTCAAGACACTTGATTGGACCGGATTGGGCATCAAAGTCAATGGCGAAAATCTCACACAACTTCGCTTTGCCGACGACATCGTTATAATGGCAGAATCGCTGCAGGATTTCCAGAAAACGCTGAACAGCATTAACGCTGCCTCATTATCGGTCGGTCTTCGAATGAATTTGGACAAGACTAAGGTCTTGTTCAAAGCTCGTCATCCCTGAGCCGATTTCGATTGATGACGAAACGCTCGAAGTTGTCCGAAATAAGTCTGCTTCGGGTAAACCCTGCAACTAAGCAGGGACAACTTCGAGCGTGAAAGTGCAGCTGGGTTGGGCAGGATTTGGGAAACTGCGTCATGTCTTCTCGTCACCACTCCCACAGTGCCTGAAGACCAGGGTTTACCACCAATGCATCCTACCGGTCATGACTTACGGAGCCGAGACGTGGAATATGACGGTGAAACTGGCTCACAGACTATACGTCGCTCAGCGAGCTATGGAAAGGTCTATGCTGGGTATCTCGTTAAGGGACAAAGTCCAGACGGCATAAGACTAAAGTTGTGGACATCGTTCAGAAATGCAGAAAGCTGAAGTGGTAGTGGGCTGGCCACATCTGTCGCAGAACTGACGAGCCATGGAGTAGACGGGTTCTCGAGTGGAGACCACGTCTCGGCAAACGTAACGTAGGACGTCCCCCTGCAAGATGGACCGACGGTCTGAAGAAGGTCGCGGGTAGTGGTTGGATGCGGAAAACGGGTGATCGGGCACTATGTTACAGCTTCGCAGAGATATAGCGTCTCTTAGCGTATTCTATCGCCTGTACCGCGGTGAGTGCTCTGAAGAGTTATTCAACCTTATCCCTTCCTCTCCTTTCCATCAGCGGACCACCCGTGCCGGACTGCGTTGCCACAGTTGGACGGTCAGTTCAATACCGTCCCGCACTAAAAAGTTTGGCAATTCGTTTTTATGCCGAACCATCAAATTGTGGAGCCAACTCCCGGCGCATGTATTCCCTCCCCTCTATAACATCGGGTCCTTCAAACGTAGTGTGAAGAAGCATTTGGCCAGACCGGCAAAATGACAGTGACGGAGTGAAGATATTTGTGTTTTCCATCCGTTACTCTCATCTCTGGACTGTATTCGCACTTTCCATCAGGCGCGGTGCAGTCATTTTGCCGAGTCACAATAAAAAATAAAAAAACTATGGCGTACACTTGGGGAGGCTTATGTCCAGCACTGGAGTGCAATAGGCTGATTGATTGATTGATGAATCGATTTTGATGGTTCCTTTTTTGTTGGAAAGAGGGTACCCCAGTATTAGTTCCATTTAAATTTGAAGAAAATATTCTACCTCTAAGGGTGGCAAAATAGGGGATGAAATTTCACGAACTTTCTAGTAAGCGATTTCAATAAAATTTGGTATATAGATATATTTCCACGCACTTTTGAGGTCGGTTTTTTTAGGTACTCTGTACTGTACTGCATGTCAAAATTGACTAAACTTCCATCCTCGGCTATTACAGTGTATAACAATAGGCAATTATTGCATTTCAAATTATAATGACATTCTTGCCATTGTAATACAATTTTGACTTTAATAAGCATTGACTTACAAATAAATGGACGACGGGTCTAATAAAAAAACCACGAAAATTATGTCCCAAGTCAACCTATTTAAACGTAGTGCATGTAAAGGAATATGAAAAAGCTAAAACGTTGAATTTAAATTGCAATGTCATCGCAGTACTGTCTAATTTTGCTTGCTTCGCTGTCAGTCGAACAAACGAAGACTAAAGCGTGAGTGACGCTCCGTATACGATTTTAACGCCCTATAAGTTCGGACACTTTTTAGCGCGGACCCGACGTCCATATAATTGTAAGTCAATGTTAATAAGTTATTGATTTTATTATGACAAGAGTGTGCTTTTATTTGAAACGTTTAAAAATGGGTTGACTTACAGAGAACTATGGAGTATACAATTATATATGATATTCTGTCACAGTCCGTAGATCAAGAACATAAAAAGTTACACTGATAATTAAAAATATACTACAAAACTAAAAAATTCAAGAATAACACAACACATAGGCATATCTGGAAAGGTTTCTGGGATTACTTCTCAGTTAGTAATTGTAAACACTTTCATCAATGTATATCGACGCCATTGACAAAATACCCCTTAAGGCGATTCCCGCGCTTCACGAGTTTACTGATCACCTCCCAGCCTCCCACGCGTTACCAACTACGGACCAAGGGAAGAGACTCCGTCCGTGACAACACAGACCTGTCCGTAGTATCGCATCGAAAAATGCACAGCGATACATCGTGCGTAGTTATGGGTAGTTAATATGTAATTGGCTAATTATTAAATGGCCGGCCAATGTGTGGCTATCAATGGTCGTTGGTCATGCATGGTTATTTGTAAAACACAAACATGGAAGACAGTCTTTATTGGAGGAAGTATTGGATGAAACATATTCGGAGCAACCCCGGGCAGCAACCAATGACATGATTGGCATTTTAGCAAAGAGATTCCATCATGTAGTCTTTCAGCACGCACAAGCTTATGGCATACATTTTTTGAACATATATTATGAAAGACGTTTCAGGCAAAATGAGTTACGCGTAACGAGAATCCGATTCATAAGGAAATGTGACCTATTTAGAAAAATAATGCAAATGTACGAGTTTTCTTTTACTTATTTCGCAGATCAGATATTGATCATCGAGTATATAACCAGAAATAGAGACGAAATGTCATTTAATTTGTTAGAAAACAATTCTGCCAAATTATTATTGTGACAACTGCGCTCCGATTGGCCAGCCCGAATTCGAAACAATTGCGGTGTTTTTCCCACACCACCGAATGGAACATCCCCCATTGTTAGAGATATTATCTTTATTACAATAAATACAGAATATTATTGGAATATACGGAGACGTACACACAGGTCAGTTGTTGGCGCTGTACTATTTCAGTTTTCTTATTTGTGATTTCGGCGAAAACGAGAGTTGATATTTAAAAGTGATATAAGGTCCATTTACCTGATGAACTCATCAAGGATGGGTGGCCCTTATTTTGTCTCTGGTTATATACACGATGCTGCTGATACACAAAAAAAGGAAAACTTTATCTATTAACTGTCCACGCATCGCGGGTAGACGTGCGCCAAATTACAAAGGTGACTCTGCAAAATCAAGTTTATAAACAGCAAGATAGTAGATACGTATGGAAGGTAAGAATGTCCAGCATATACTTTTTAGACAAAAATGTGGTGGACTTATGGTCCCATGTATGTAAAAGGTTGTGCAGCACCAAGAAAACAGGATATAGTTCCACTCACTTCATTTAATATATATATATATATATATTGTTCTTTTACAAGCAATATAGATGATAGATTACACACGCATGACGTCGCGATTGCATCGCTGCGATTTATAGGCGATTGCATCGATGCAATCGCCTATAAAACCCAAGTGTAGCGATGCAATCGCGCGTTTGTATCTATGCAGTGGCGCGCTTGAATCGGGTTTGCATTGCTGCTAAAGTCGCCATGTGTAACAGCTCTAAAAGACGCTCCCTTTATCTGTGATAAGCAAAAAAGCCATACTTATGTATAAAATGTTTCTTAGTTTGAAATTAACTGTGTACTGACTATTTATAGATATAAATTAATCATTGATTTGGTTAGTTTATGTCATTAGGTTAGATACATACATTTCTGACACGCCACAATCTTTTCGCGTTTCTTAACAGTGTGGTAGTTCTGTTGTTGACATGGGAAGTCCAACGGTTTGTACAGAAAATGTGGTGTGGTTGCTAAAAGAATATGTTCGACATAGGACCAATTGTCCCGTGTATCTGTAAGAGTGGGTTCCCATTATGTAGTTTCTAGCCTGTTCCCATATCTAAATTGGCGCGATTATGTCGTGGATTTTTTTATCGTTGAATACCGACCTCAAAAGTACGTGGAATTACGTCTATTTGCTAAGTTTTATTGAAATATCCCCTAATTCGCCACTATACAGGACTTGACACTGGAGATTATAAAAATCGGTTCTCACTACTCAAAGTATATCGAGAGAAAAACGCCTTGAATTGGAGAAATAGCAAAATCAACCATTAAAATAATTGCTCCTAAATTAAAGTTAGGCGCTATTTATAAGAACAGCCACCCTTAGAGGTGGATGATTTTCTTCAAAATAAAATGGGACCACTATGGAAGTACCTCCTTTCCAACAAAGAAGGAATCATGAAAATCGGTTCACAAATATTGGAATTATCGCGTAACATACATACAAAAAAAAAGAACATACAGTCAAATTGAGGACCTCCTCCTTTTTTGAAGTCGGTTAAAAAGTATACAAAGGTTTATTAGCTCGACTGTATCTTATGTGTCAGCGATTAGACATAATATAATAGTTTCACGATGGGTAAAGATAACTGTATTACAGCAAAGTAATTTAACCTTAAACGTTAGCGTATGAATGTTTCATTTTCAATGGCTACGCCACGTGGCGATTAATTTGGAAGAACGATGTCACTCCCACGCCCGTCTTTGATAAACGACTTATCTATTGCCATGGCTACTTTGCTATGAACGCCCTATTTTAGGTTTATCTAACTCATCGTTAAGCTGGCAAATGACGTGAATTTAGACAGTAATTCAATTTGGCTTAGTTTATAATGATGTTTCACTCTCTAAAAATCTCTCTAAATCTCACTATCTCGGAAAGCTTTTATTTCTCATTAGAAATCTGCGCTTAAAAGCGTTTCTCGCACGCTAGCGTGGAAAAGGT
>NW_020653736.1:383479-410524 GCF_003589595.1 Hyposmocoma kahamanoa | reverse complement strand
GCCACTCAGAGCTTTAAATCGCAAAAATCAGAGTGATACTGCAACTGCGCCAGTCACCCTGAGACACAAGTTGACAAGACACGTGTGCTTGTCATTTCAGCAGCACCCTTGCCCTTCAAAACCGGAACGCAGTAATGGCCACGTACCTGTTTGGCGACAGAAATAGGTAAGGTGGCAGTACTTTCCTGGAAGAACTCATTTAGTTCTCTTTCTTCCGACATTCAGGCATGTCTTAATGCAAGCAAAAGTAACAACCATGCCTTGTGAATAAGCATAAGACACACGTACCAAATTAGTATAAGTAATTAGCACAAACAAAATATAACACAGTCTTTTACCAACCCACTACTCGTCTATCATTCTCCACTAAAATACTATGGCGAAGTGGTGACCACCAACACCTTTCACCTGCGCCATGGTAAAGCTACTAAAGAAGTGCGCATTTGACCTCCATCTGACCTAATGGAAAGCGACGATGAGGTCGACTATGTAGCAAGTACACTTAAATATTGCCTGTTCACTCCCGCATTGTGCCTAAGTTATAACGTACACGGAATAAGTCTGCAGGCAGGGAAAAAAAGGGAAAAGGAGTGGTCCTTTACCGTTCGCCATATAAATGTGGAAGCAAAACGCTTCATATCTTTGGAATATCCACAACATAGGCGTCTGGTTACATGAGGTCGTAGTAGCGGTCTAATTTAGGGCCTGAAGAGACGCGCGGGAGACCAGACGCCTTTAAGTCGTTAGCTATGTCCGGAGGTTACCGCAGGACACTGCTACTCCGGCACTAGCCCGGAGAGCTAGTAGAGGATGAGTTAGACATCCTCCGGTCCCTTCAGTCGAAGGAAAACATCGTAACGAAATCTGCACGTCGAAGAATGTTTACAATAGACGGAAAACGTGTGAAAATGTCCATATCCTAAAACCTTCGCCTGAGAGACGATCTGTGCCCAATAGTGGACGTACAAATGGGCTGATGCTGATAATTATGGTGTTTCTCCTATGAAAGACCGTCTGTCTACTTTAAAGACTAACTAAAACGTTTCTAAAAGAGTTTCTACTATTCTAACGGCGTCCAATTAAGTACTCTGTTACTCAGGTATTAAGTGCTTTCCTTATAGTTAGTTTATTGTATTTATTTTGCGGCTTTTACGGTCTCAGGGCGAGAGACATTTCTGGTGAGTTAACTCACAAAATACGTAAAACACGTCTTTTGTTGAACAAATATTGTACAAGAACCTAAGAGGATATGAAAAAGAATATAATGGAATAATACGATTTATTCTTTTGTATTCCTAAGGGTTAGTTATTGAATTTCCTGTGAATTCAATTACATGTAGTGTGTCCCAACCTCCAGTCGGTTATCTAAATGGTACAATCAAATAGTCTTAAACAAAAATATGGATTTATAGACAGAGCAGAAGTAGAGGTCCTTGTGAAAAAGATCGTCTATTTCTGTCGCCAATGAGTAATGTGAACATTGAAGAAAGAAGCATTTGAGAAATGACAAAGTTAAAGGCAAAGAATCATTTATTCCATAGGTAAAATAAATTTACACTTGAAAACGCCACATTTAAGCTACCGCTCGTTCACTACGCTGACCTCCCTCGGAAGAACGAGCAAGAAACTCTAGGGATTGCTCTTTTCAAATAAACTTAAATGTTATGGAATACACTTTGGATCAAATTTGTGTGGAATCTGTCTGTCTTTCCATATATCTTTATCTAACACGTAGTCTTCAATTTTGTAATATGACTTTTCAATCAAAATATTTTTATTGAATTTTTAATTTTTATTGAATTGATATTCATTTATTTTTTATGAAATTACTCCACTAGTTTGTTATAATTATTAATACAAAGATCGAACACTCAGAAAAATTCCTTCGATCCGGCCGGATTCCAACCGACGTCTTCTAGCTTACCGTGCCAGAAGCTATACCAACTAAGCCACGGAACGAACCAACGGACCTCATGAATTTTTCTATGTGCTTGGGTCGTGTTTTTGTATTTGGTTTTTCAACGACTTTTTTGTCCTAGCGCCATCTATGAGAAATCTATGAAAGATTTATCACCCAGTTAATACCTTTACAGCTACCAATCCCGGCGAGAGATGTCGCTATTCGATGTATTTTAATTTTTTATACTTCAAGGTACTAACCAGAACACCCAAACTAGGGCCAATTTAGAAAAGTTTCTAAATTAGTTGTGCCGGGAATCGAACCATTGGGTCACTGAGGCCACCAAGACGCATTACACTTACCGCCTTATTCGACGCTATCCAAACAATAATATCAAAAACTTTTTTGTAATAATAATGTTTATTAAAAAAAATAACATTCAGTGGATACACAGAGGTAGGTGCAGTTTTTCGAAACAATAAAGCGATACCTTGGCTCCCAAACTAAAAAATATGATTTTTATTTAAAGGATATAGGTTCAGCAGTATATCTAAACTATTTTATCATTTCAAAATTCAAGTTATGAAACTGACGAAAAAATTACATTGAGGTTAAAAAAAATTAACAATATTATAATTGTGATAAAACGATCTTGGGTCTCTAGGGATCTAGACACTTTTGATGTATGTATTTTTATTGTTGCGTTAACGTTTATTTGAAAAAACAAATATCCATATATTAATTACATTATTATCATTTTCGTACATTTCTTTTCACTGTAATTAGTAACTGATTTCAGGTTTTCTGCTTTGCTAGTGAAACTGCAAAATTTACAAAGGGTTTTCAAACTAACAAAAATACGTTATAAACGAGAAATTCCATGCGAAATGGCTTTAGAGTGCATGAAATTTTTAATGAGTTCGGAAACAGAATGTCCGAATTCAATATCCCGAAGTTGGTAACAAATTTATGCAAAACTTTTTAAATTTAGTTTGGCAATGAAGTGAGTTTACTGATAATTACAGGAAAAAATGTTATTTTACTGGTTAACCCATGTATTTGGTCGAATATAGGACTCGAATATTTTCTGTAGGTGTGCTTAAAGCCATTAAGTTCACCATATTGGCTGTGATTTAGAAATTATTACCGACAGAGATAACCAAGGTTGTCGATATAGCTGGTAGAATAAGCAAGTTGAAGTATTTTTCTACCGATTTATTTCTATGCGATTTTTAAGTAAATCGATTCAACATTAGTAATTGGATCGAATCGTCTAGATCGTATTCGTAATTTAAACAAAACAATCTCTTTCTGAACCCCTATTTTTGCAGGCCAATGGCTGCAAGAAAAGCAGTTTAACAACATCTAAGTACAATAAATCAATGTTTGGCGATTGTTGTTTCTTCTTGCCATCTGAACTAAATGAAAGTCGTAACCGACTGAACCCAAAAAGGCTGACAAAATTATTCTTTTTTAATCGAAATTACGAAACGATTTTTATGAGATCGATTCAAGAACATACGATCCGATCTGTGGATCGACTCAGAGGCATATCATCCATTACGATCCAAAAAATCGATTCAAATAAAAAAATCGTGCAGACCTATACTTTTTTTTGTAATATCAAGTCACGGGACGAACAAGTCGTGCACCTGATGGTAAGCTAGACGCTTGTCCATAACAGTTGCAGTGCCACCCAGAGCTTTAAATCGCAAAGATGTGAGGGACACTGCCACTCCGCCCGTCGCCCTGAGACATAAGTTGACAAGTCCCATGTGCCTGTAATTTCACCAGCTCCCTTACTCCTCAAACCTAATGCTCACATTACTGGTTGGCGGCAAAATTAGGTAAAGCAGTACTTCCTGGACGAACTCTTTCACAAGGAGCTATTATCATAAAATAACAAGCGCTGATGCGTGGCGATGGGTTGTCATTCTGTATTTTGTTAGTTATTAACATGAAAAGGGCTTATGTGTGGCTGTCGGTGTTCGTCAGCCGTGTGAGGCCGTTTCGCGTGCGATCTCAGAACTAATAACTTCAAAGCGAACGAGTGTTATCGTAACGTAGCTATTTTAATTTATAAATTTTAAAAATTATAAATTGTGAACGAAATCCTGTTTTCAATTTAAAAAAGGAACATATTATTTCTGTAGAAAAGAATCGTTGGCAATAGCTCTATACAATGTTAGTAAGGGGTTTAACTACACGCACAATGTAAATACAATTGTGATATTTGGCGAGTATTGACCTCGGCGTTTTTGGCAGCTCTAGTTGTTGCTAACTGCGTTTTATGCGTACATTTATTTGTACACACACGTACCTACGTGCAGTTCTTTGAGTGTGGATTACGATTGTTTGAGAGTTTGAAAGGCTTTCCAGAGTACCATACAAACACTCTCTATTGCGTACAAAAAAACTTATACCCAATCAGTATGGAGCTTGATAATTAATTCCCAGAAAAATTTAACCAACCTCAACTTTTTTTACTAGATATAAGCTTGAAATAAAGAGCTTAGCAGAATAATAATAGAAAATATTGTGACCTACATTTTCAAAAAAAAGTACGGTAGATATGTTGATATAATTGTCAGCAACACTGCGATAATAACAAAAGCTTTTAGTTGCGTTGCTGCTTGCAACACTTAAACGCTAAATATTCAAAAACTCATCGAGTATATAGATATATTCTGGTTAGAAGTAGAGATGAAATACGGGTCACCCATTCCTGGTAACTCATCAGGCGAATGGGTCTTGCATCACTTTTAAATATCAACTCCCGTTTGCACTGAAATCACAGATTAGAAAGCTGAAATAGTACAGCGCCAATAACTGACCTGTGTGTACGTCTCCCTATATTCCAAAAATATTCTGTGTTTATTGTAATAAAGATAATATCTCTAACAATGGCGTGCATGGGAAAAACAGCAAAACATCTAATTACAAAACAAACTGAATCACATTTCATCGGTAAATGAATATTAAATATGTATTTAAAATTTATATTGATTGATTAATTAAGTTTTGTGAAATTATTCCATTTGTTTGTTATAATTATTAATACAAAGATTGAACACTCAGAAAAAATTCCTTCGATCCGGCCGGATTCGAACCGACGTTTTCTAGCTTAGCGTGCCAGACGCTAAGCCACGGAACGAGAGTGTTCGATCTTTGTATTAATAATTATAACAAACTAGTGGAATAATTTCACAAAAAACAATTGAATGTCAATTCAATAAAAATTTAAAATACAGTGAATAGCGACATCTATCCTACGAATGACCAGTAGAGCTGCTTAACTATGTAATAAAGGTTATCTGACTTTGACTGTGACGATCTGATCAGTGGATCGATTCAGAGGCACAATGTTTCATTACAATCCAAAAGATCGATTCTAAATTCTAGATTCTGAATTCGTATCGTTCCCTATCTTAAAACGGTCGTCTTCATAAAGTCGCAAATTCATTTAAGTGGTAATGTAATCGCTTCTAGTATAATAATATTCCTGTTGAAATTTTAGATTTGACATTTACGACGTTTATAATCTCAGTACAGAGTACTAAAAAAACCGAATTTTACTGAATTACGTCTATTTGCTATGTTTTATTGAAATATCCTTAAATTCGCCACTATACAGGACTTGACACCGGAGATAATAAAAATCGGTTCTCACTACTCAAAGAATATTGTGAGAAAAACGCCTTGAATTGGAGAAATAGCAAAATCAACCATTAAAATAATTGCTCCTTAAGGAAATTTAGGCGCTATTTATAAAAATAAATCTTCATGCGTGAACAACCACCCTTCGAGGTGGATGATTTCCTTCAAAATGAAATGGGACCACTATGGAAGTACCCCCTTTCCAACAAAAAAAGAATCATGAAAATCGGTTCACAAATACCGGAGTTATCGCGTAACATACATACAAAAAAAAAACATACAGTCGAATTGAGAACCTCCTCCTTTTTTGAAGTCGGTTAAAAACTTTCGTGAAACTAAAGCTACCCAAGACTATTATTATTATACAGCTTCCGCGTAATTGTATCATAAAAATCAACGGTATACCGGGTTCATATCCCCTACTTCCTAACCTACCTAAGAGGGTAATAAATTAAACTAGGAGATCATAAAATCAAAATATTTATAATTGAAAAAAAATCTCCTTCGAATTAAAATTAAAATTTAGAATTAAAATAAAATAAATATATTTGAAACTCTAAAGGTACATGAATTTGTTCAGGGCCTAAAGATTTTTTGTTTCCACTTCTAGAATTCCGTACTCCCCTAAGAAGTATGTCCAGCCGTGTTTGGTAAGTGGAAAAGTTAGTTTTCTTCATTGACTTGACCGGGAATCGAACCTGGAACCTCAGAGACAGCGACACCAAGAAAACCGATGAGCATGCCACTACCGAAGGTCGTCATTAATTTATGTACTGTATTTATATTTTTTAAGTTACTGTCAGACTTTATGCCAACTAAGCCATGGAAAGAACTAACGGACCTCATGAATTTTTCTATATGCGTATATGGTTATTTTAACGGCTTTTTAGCCATAGCGCCATCTTTGAGAAATCTATGAAAGTATTTCGTCACCCAGTTACATTACATAGTTTTATTGAATGTCAGGATGTTTCACAGCCATGGTATTCAATTATTTTTTGTGCAATTACTCCACTAGTTTGTTATAATTATTAATACAAAGGTCGAACAGTTAGAAAAAAATCCTTCGATCGAGTAATTTCACAAAAAATAATTGAATATCATTTCACTATGAAACATCCTGACATTCAATAAAACACTTAATTACTATATGTATATATAGAGTTCTTAGGTTTTCGCGATTGTTACACATAGGAAATAAAACTATTTTTCCGGCTTTAAATCGCGTATATTTGTTTTTTCAAACAAACCGACGTTTCGGGCCCTTTACAGGTCCCATGGTCACGGTTGACTGAGGTGGTATAGTCTTCAACCAGTTATGTCTAATATTGATGCAAACCACCCTATTTTTTCACTATAGTTACAATAGTTATTAATTAAATACCTTATTTTTAATTTTACAAAGAAAACATTCCAAATTACGCTATATTAAGTTTTACAAATTATTTTATTGAATGAATTTTTATTAAGTTCAATTTATTATTAATAGAAATTAGAATAAACTAAAACATGTTAATTAGTACTGCAGTCTTATGTCTGTTTGGGATTTTTCATTAGAGGAATTACTATATGTATAATTGAACACACTTTCTTATTAATGATTCATTTATTTCATTATTGTACAAACATATTGCTAACAGAATATATCTAGATGCAATAGTTGCTGAAGTCAGAATACATATAAATTAAAATACGGTAACGTTATAGTAGGTACAAGCAATAACACATTATCCGTTAATAGTAAACAAATTCAAGTGAAGGTAATTTTTAACTGCCTCCGTGGCCGAACGGTTACCATGCCGGACTGCCACGCAGAGGTCCCAGGTTCGATTCCCGGGCCGGGAGAAATATTTGTATGGCCTACATTTATTTCTCTCGTGAGTTTGGGTGTAATTTGTGGTTGTCTATATGTGTGTCCATGGCACCCGCGACACAGGGTTTCCCTAGTGCGGGGCTATGTTGAGTGTGTGCGTTATTATTATTATTATTATTATAAATTAATAAAGTCAAATGTCATGAAGTAAAATTAATAAAATGTCAGATTAAAAAAGATTATAGTCAAGTTGAACTTCAATATAATAATATAAATTTAGACTCTGAACAATTGAATGGGTTTGTGGAGGCGTCGGAGATAAGCAGCTGATTAATTAGCTTAAGCGCTCGAGGCAAAGAAAGGATCTGACTTACTGGACTTACACCGAGTAATAGGCAGGGCAAACAACCGTTGTCTAAATAGTCGGACCGCGCATGACCGCGGAACATAGGAACCTATCATTGCCAATAAAATAGGATTATAAGGGGCTCCGCGTACTAAACGGAATATATGGGTAATGAGAGATAGGTTTCGTCTCACTTCCAGGGTGCGGTATTCAATGATACCCAAAATAAAAGTAGTGCGGTACAAAAATGGGTAAGAACCATAGATTTTGCTGTAAAAACGCACAAATGGTTTTTGATTTTTTCTATGGTTCTTATATGATTGCCATGTATAGGGTTCCAAATTATTGAGTTACATTTTAACTTGCTTTTAACAAAGGAATTGAAGAACATACAGGAAGTGTATGTTGTATATTATATTGTATCCCCTGCCGCAAGACAAAGCCAAAAGACTTTCGTGAGATTTTACTAATTTTGGAAACATGTTTCTGGAAGCTCAGACGTACCAAGTGCCCAGGTCCTTGATAGAACTTGCTCTTATTATGTTGGTGCTTCCGATTAAGTAATTATTAGTTATACATTTATGGGTGCGAGTGAAGGTCATTATAGCACACTTACTAATGTTTAAATGTAGACTATTTGTACTTCCCCACCTATGTACATTGTTAATGTCCTCTTGGAGCAGCACAATGACCCTAGCCAGTTTACCATCGTCTGTAAAAATGAGGCATGTGCTGTGATTGATACATGCGGGTAAGTCGTTAATAATTATTAGGAACATCAATAGCCCCAAGCTACTTATCTTGCCCTACGCCTGAATTGATTATGTATGCATCAGTTTGACAGTATTCGTATTGCACATATTGTTCCTACGGGATTCACATGTGGGGTAAAGCGGCAGATATTCAAACCATATTTGTATTGCAAAAACGAGCGATTCGTTCTGTGTACCGTCTAGGCTCTCGGGTTTCTCTCAGAGAAAAGTTTAAGGAGACTGGTATCATGGCTGTGGCATCACAGTACATTTACTCAAATATTTTATATGCCCGTAAAAATATACATAATTTCAATAAGAAAGAAGATATCCATAATATTAACCTTAGAGTTAAATCCAAACTCATGGTACCACGATTTCGTTTAAAGGTAAACAACTCTTTTATGGGGAACTGTATACGTTTTTACAATAAGATTCCGAAGCATATATTAAGTTTATCATTTCCTAAGTTTAAAAACTACATTAAAAATATTTTGGTCGAAAAATCATATTACAAAATTGAAGACTACGTGTTAGATAAAGACGTAGGGAAAGACGACATGGCTCCAGAATCCACACAAATTTGATTCAAAGTGTATTCCATAGCATTTAAGTTTATTTGAAAAGAGCAATCCCTAGAGTTTCTTGCTCGTTCTTCTCAGGGAGTTCAGCGTAGTGAACGAGCAGTAGCTTAAATGTGACGTTTTCAAGTGTAAATTTATTTTACCTATGGAATAAATAATCTTTGACTTTGACTTTGACTTTGTTCACGATTTTCGAGGTAATCTGCAAAGAAAGTGACCAGATTTTCAGAGAAACCTGCGATGGCCAGTTTTTCTAAGAGAACGTCACGTCGATTCGGTCGAAGGGTTTCTGAAAATCGAAATATGCCACGTCTACCTGTTTTTTAGAATCCATTATAGATGTCATTAATTATAGATGTTACATTAATTAGATTAGTAACCGTAGAACGACCTGGCAGAAAGCCGTACTGTTGATCACAGAACCAGCCCTTAAGTTGCTCATAAATTAAATGATATAGTACAGTTTCCATGATCTTAGCAAAGACAGAGATAACCGCGACTGCTCGATAATTCTTTATATCTGTCTTTGGGCTAGATTTATGGATTGGTACAACCTTCGATTTCTTCCAAACGCAGTATTTTTTGTGTTGTAGAGACAAGTTGATTATGTGATGTAGTCGCTCAACGAATACGCATCTACATACACGGTCACATTGCACAGTACATCTACAGTCTTTCACTGTTATTTGGGGAATGCCGTCTGGACCCGGAGTATACTTAGGTTTAAGTTTTTTCATAACTCTACTTATGTCGGATGATTTGCAGGTGGGTTTGTGAAAGAGGGGACAGTTGTGAAGCCAAAAGGGCATAATTGGGGCAGAAATCGGGGCACAAATTGGGAGTTGTGGGTAAGTAAACTTCTTTAAAAAATTTCGCAAAGTCATCCGTTATTCTTTGCGATTAAACGCGATAATAAACTGTACTAACTAAAAGGTAAAAGATAGTCAGTTTGCAGGTTTTCAGGGTTCACATATTCAACGCTAGAGACATCGTTATTACACAGATACGTTGGTAATTAAACATTAATTCTGAACGTGCCCAACGATATCTGCGGTTAAAAGGTAAAAGGGACTAGGCGAAACTTAGGCTCAAAATTAGATATATCTAGGTGGTAAAAAAAGTTGGATTGTGTTAAATAAATTAAATCCATCCCCTAAGAGTGATTACACACGGTGATTTTTAAAAGCGATGTAAACGTATTTTGATTTTCTATCGGATGCTTTTCTGGCAACTTTTCAATTTAGTTCCACCCTCACAGTTCCTCCTTCGGTCGACCAGAAACTCCGGCACAATCCATCCTTAGGCACAGGAATGGAATACTCTACCGGTATCTGTGTTTCCCGAAAAGTACAAATTGGGGCTATTCAAGGCTAGAGTGAATAGGTATTTTTTAGGCAAATGCGTCCCATCGTCGCTTAACATCAGGTGTGTCTATTATATGTTTAAAAAAAATTGCAAACGCGCGATTGCATTGATGCAATCGCTTATAAATCACAAGTGGAACGATGCAGTCGCGCGTTTGCATCGCTGCTTAAACTCGCACGTGTGTTACAGCTCTTAGAATGCTAAATTATATTGCACAAGATATAATTAGAATTTAATTGGAGATTTTCAGTATGAATACGTGTATGATTTTGCGGCCCCGGACTCTCGCTAGCCATATAGTTCTTATATATTCTAGTTTTATATAGATCTTCCCGATATTAAGATCTAATAATTAAGAGTCTATACAATCTCAAATGGCTTTGGTTGATACTGAATAATACTGAAGTGTTGAATCAATCAATTTGGAAAACATATGCAGTAAAATTGGTGACTGGAAACACTGATATATACGTTGAGAAAACACAATTCCTAAAAAAACACACAAACTTACCTCGAAATTTACAAGAAAACCGCTGTATTCAATAGGTACGTTACATATACTAATGATTTTTTAAATATCAATTGAAGTAAATAGAACTCGTATAGTATACGATATACATTTTTCAAATGGCTTGGCTTAACGTTTTGCACATTATTTGAGTATTTAATTGAAAAATCATTTTATATATTAAAGGAATTTTGCTAACTAATTTCACATTAATTAATTTATTATTTATTATTGAGACGAACGTGACTGTATGACATTGATTTATTTACATTGATTATTATCTTAATTAAATTACTTTTGTTTTGATGTCCTAACTGTTGTAGATTTTAAGACTTGGTCCTGTGAAAGTGGAAGCTTATAATCAGTGGTTTATGAGTATTTAATGATAATTATTAGTGTTATTTTATTATTATTATTATTATTATTTGGAAGTATTGGACAAGTATAATTAATAATAATAGTATAATTCGTATGCCTTGAAGGTACGTCATGGCGACCATAAAATAAATGTTATCATCTTTATTGTACCCATGATGACGAATAAAATGATTTGATTTGATTTGATTTGAACGTTTGTAAAAAAATAAACTCTGAAATAAAAACCGTGTCCCTGCCGCTCGACTCGAGCAAAGTGAACCGTATTAGTACGGGAAAAATTTGAATTCCACCTGAGATAGTATCGAATACTAACTACTAACTCTTAATTTCTAGTGATAACCAGCAAAACAACTAGATGGCGCTTACTGTATAGATTTTATCGATACTGCCGACTATTCTTTTATTTTGTTTAGGATTAGCGCCATCTAGTAGGAGCAACAGAGCTCCTTATGAAAGAGTTCGTCCAGGGAAGTATTGCCACCTTACTTACCCATTTCTGCGTTAGATTTAAAATGCTAAGGGAGCTGGTGAAATTACAGGTAAATTGGACTTAAGTAATATAACACTATTTGGACCTTTTCAAGATGAGAGTCAATGCCTACTCATTCCTATTATTTAGGTGTGCATGCTACATCGTCGACCTATATAGTAGAAGTAGAGCTTCTTGCGAAAGAGTCCCGGGAAACACTGCCTACCTTACCTATTTCTGTCGCCAAGCAGTGATGTGAGTATTGCTGCCTGCCAGTTTTGAAGGGGCCGTGGGGCCGACTTGCGGCCGCCGCGCAGAGATCGCGTGCACCTAACGGTCGTGGCAAAATACGCTCTAGTCTAGGCGGGCACGCGGCTACCGCTCGGTTGTATTATTCAGAGGGATTTAAATATTGTTGCCTAGTAAATAGAATTCAGATCCGCCATTAATGGCGTGTAAGCTTTCGCGTCGTGTAACTGGGCTGGTGAAATTACTTGAGACATGTCAACTTATGTCCCTTTTAGATCTTTGCGATTTAAAGCTCTGAGCGGTACTGTAACTGTTATGGACAGGTGTGTCGCTTACCACCAGGCGCCGATTTATACGTCTCGTCATTAGGTATCGTAAAATAATTATGTATCAATCATTTTAACCTTCAAGCAGCGTCGATTATTATTTAGATTTCTTAGGTTTTCGCGATTGTTACACATAGGAAATGAAACTATTTTCCCGGATTTAAATCGCGTATATTTGTTTTTTCAAACAAACCGACGTTTCGGGCGCTTTACTGGTATATTTTTCACTATAGTTACAAAAGTTATGTTTTTAATTAAATACCTTATTTTTAATTTTACAAACAATACATTCCAATTTACGCTACATTACGTTTTACAAATTATTTTATTGAATGAATTTTTATTAAGTTCAATTTATTGTTTATTATTAATAGAAATTGGAATAAATTAAAACATTAATTATTATGATCAGAGTACACTAAATATTGAAATAATAATAATAATATTGTAAGTGTTTATTATCCGCTCACGCGATGCGCTCCTCCTACCGCGAAATGGCGGCTATTTGGTTTCGCAAATTAGAAAAGCATTCAGTTTAAATACAAGTTTTTATAAATAAAAATTATTATTCTGCATTGCTAAATAAATACCCTCCGTACTACCAACACAAACATCTCAAACAAAATGCAGTAATACACCGCAAATCCTGCACTTAAAAAGCACTAATTAAATTTTTGGTGTACTTGGATATCTTATCTTAGATATGTTATCATATTTATGATAACACTCCGTTTGAGTGGTTCTAACGTTTACCATGAAATTACTCCTTAAAGTATAGTTTATAAACATTTACATTCAGGGTAAACTTAAAAAACGCTACTTACGGTATGTTTTCAATAAGTAAACACCGAAATCACCAGCCCAAACAATAAAACACACGATTGTCGTGACGTATTTTTGAAGATGTTTATTTTTTTTTAAATGACAGACCCAGGCATTAAAAACTTTATGGTTTGCTAGAGTAGTTACCGAAATAGCAATTAATATTAGTTATTTTACCTATTATAACTTCGATATCCGATAAATCGGTATAAAATCATCACCGGCACCTCTAGGCGTGGTATGCGTCTACGGCTGCATGTATCGCGTGAGCGGTTATGATGACATCTATGATAAATCTTGTACCACCGATCAAGTGAGACCAAGTATTATGCACTTTTACCATCACCAATACCGTGTTTGATTGCAAATAAACTATTTTCATTTCATCTCAATCTGATTCAACTAAATGGAATCTATGTATATGAACATAAATATTATAATAGCATGTTTTGTTGCGTCTCATTATTGTTCATCCAGTTGCTATAAAACTTTCTAGATTTTCCTTTAAATAGAGGGCTTTCTTTTGCAGAGCTAAATGACAAATAGATTTTTACTTTCAGTGGCCAACGACGGGTAAGCAATAAATAAAACTGTTAACATATACGACTTTCACTTTTAGAGCCGAAATGTACAAAAAGAATTTCACATTGTACCTGACAAACACAATATAAAGAAGGTTGTGACAGAATGACACCCGGACAGTGATTTTATGAAATTTCCGTTTTCTTCCTTTGAGGTACTTCCTTTGAAATACGGAACCGTAAAAAATTAAAAAAGTGACGATCGGACACGCTTTCGAGCTTTCGAGCAGAATTCGATATAAAAAATGTAAACAAACAACTGTTATTGTCAAAGTGACATATCGCGCTGTTAATACAATAGTGTATTAACTCAAAAAGTGTATTTCCTCAGAATCGACAAAAAACGAATTACTCGCTTCCCATGACAGATCTGTGTAAATTTATGTATAGTTTATTTCCTACTTGCCAAATATACATATTTAAAAATAAAAGAAAAATCATAATTTCATATCGAGTTCTTAGGTTTTCGCGATTGTTACACATAGGAAATGAAACTATTTTTCCGCGAAGTATTTGTACCCGCGTCAAAGAACATATAGCTGATGTCAAACACCGTCGCGCAAATAAGTCTGCAGTCTGCGAGCATGTCATGGATAAACCTACACATTCAATGAAGTTTGACAAACCCCAGGACCTTGCAAAAGAAGTCCGTTATCTGCCCAGGATGCTGCGAGAGGCCATTGAAATTAAAAAACATCCTAATTTCAACAGGGAAGATGGTTTCTCCGTACCACCAGTTTGGGATCCAGTATTTCCTCTAATGAAAAATCCCAAACAGATATAAGACTGCAGTACTAATTAATATGTTTTAGTTTATTCTAATTTCTATTAATAATTAATAATAAATTGAACTTAATAAAAATTCATTCAATAAAATAATTTGTAAAACTGAATGTAGCGTAAATTAGAATGTTTTCTTTGTAAAATTAAAAATAAGGTATTTATTTCATAACTGTTGTAACTATAGTGAAAAAATAGGGTGGTTTGCATCAATATTAGACTGGTTGAAGACTGTACCACCTCAGTCAACCGTGACCAAGGGACCTGTAAAGGGCCCGAAACGTCGGTATGTTTGAAAAAACAAATATACGCGATTTAAATCCGGAAAAATAGTTTCATTTCCTATATCATAATTTCATGTTTTTGAATAAGGAATATTTTGGCCAGAACTAGCTTATATAAAGCGTGTCTCATTTTGAGTTAAGTAGTTAAGTAGATGTATTCTAGTTGCTTTTTACAATGTTCTAACGATTGTAACAGCAGTGCGATATCATAGATCATAAACATTTCTTTGGGTTTGTGTTCATTAATCGGATTTTACTAATTTATTAGTCGTAGTTATTTTTTATTAACGGCCTTGGTGGTCCAACGGTTTGCACTGTGGCCGTAGGACGAATATATTCCGGGTTCGATTCGCGATAGGACCTATTTGGAAAATTAACCTTTCTAAATTAGTTCGGATTTGGGAGTTCTGCTTCGGAGAGAATTCTCGTACTCATAGTAAAGGGAATTCTCCAGTTTGAAATCAGGTGATTGGGGTGATTATCTGGCGCATTATTAATATGAATATTTATTTTTAAACATTTGCATCTATAGGGCTAGCACAAAAGGCCACGACTTGCGCGACAACGACATGTAAAATTGTCACGTATTTTTAAACCTTTTCACGTTTTCCCGATTCCTTAAAAACATATTTTTGTAATGAAATGTAGTTTTACTTGGAATTAATGCGTAGATGAGTGTTGCAACTGAATATAATTAACTGTCGTCGGGTCCAAGCTTGTTAAAGTCCTAAAACTATGCCGATAATTGGTTGTTCAAATTGGCAAATTGTTCGTCCTAATTGGTCGTTCAAGTAGACCTTTGCAGAGTATGACATAGGAATCAAATTCCCGGAAATTTGCGAGTATCGGTCCCAGAAACTATGAAGATAATTGGCATTCACCACACCTTATTAACACGTAAGGGATCGTGCAGAGTGCCGGGGATAAGTCGCGACTGCGGCCGTATCGACTCGCTATCGCAACGACTGCTAACGACTAAATATACTGCAGCATGCGGGCGACTAGTGACGTAACACTACCGGCGACCGACCGATAGCTTAGTGAATTTTCGAATAATTGTCGCACTTAAAGTGGATATAGTATCAGAACTTTTTTTATTGGAAAATTCCGTTTCATATGAAGGAGATTATTCATCCAATTAATATTCTGCGGCGATTACGAACTGCATCAATTAATCTATCTGGCTCCAGCATTATAATTTTAATTACTTATATAATAATGTAATAATAATAGAAACATTAATTGATCATTTAATAGTAGTTGCAAGCGGCTTGACGACTGATCGCTGCAAGTCTCACGACCAATGGTCGCCGGTCGTGGGCACGCTGCACTAAGGATCGTATTCTAGAACTCTACTCAATGCTCAAGTCAGGACTTGAGTATGATTCAAAGCACTAGAAATCATACTCGAGTCCTTGCCATTAGGGTCATATTTCCAGTGCTTGAAATCGAGTACAGAAATTGAGTACAGTTCTGGTATACGATCCTTAGCCATTTAGTTCTACATGTTAAAATAAGGCGCAGCGAGTCGGTGCGACCGCAGTCGCTAAAAATCGCCGACACGCTGCACGAGCCCTAATGTCGCATAAGGCGTCATGGTGGGCTACTTGTATTGGTTATTGGGTATTTGTTGCACTTGGAAAAACATTTGACAAACAGACAAACATGCAGATACTGAAAAAATGACCGTCTGCACATGGAGTCAAATAAGGTGTTATAATAACTGCCTCCGTGGCCGAACGGTTACCATGCCGGACTGCCACGCAGAGGTCCTAGGTTCGATTCCCGGGCCGGGAGAAATATTTGTATGGCCTACATTTATTTCTCTCGTGAGTTTGGGTGTAATTTGTGTTTGTCTATGTATGTGTCCATGGCACCCGCGACACAGGGTTTCCCTAGTGCGGGGCTATGTTGAGTGTGTGCGTTATTATTATTATTAAATAATGTAACTAATTGGAGCGTGGTGTGGACGATTTATATAGGCGATATCGACAACTCAATAACTTGACCCGTAGCTCAGTTAGTAAGAGCAGTACTACAGTGCAGTATGGTCGTACGTTCAAGTCCCTTAGGTTTGAAAAAATGTTATGTGTTTGATCTTTATATTAATAATTATAATAAAAACCAGTGGAGTTGTTTCACAAAAAATCTCTATAATGCATATAAACAAAGGTTCACACAAACAAACTTTTACATAATTGTTTACAGTCTTTTTTTTTTTGTCTTTAATATACCTAATACATGGTAGTCGCTTCTGATATGATTCTATGTGTGCAAACTGTATTTTGCCTATTATAGGGTTCATACTGGAGTAAATTCTGCAGTGTTCTGTTATGTCCTATAGTGCATTTCTGTTGGCTAATCTAATAAACAAATTTTTTTGAACGGTTCCGCGGAGCCGATTCCGCAATAATAATATAGAAATACAAACAAATCTGAAAAAAAAGCGAAATATTTTATACACGACTGAATCTTTTATTATTGGATAACGAATTCTACCTAGAGTAATTTATTACAAATTGTAATATATTTTTTGTTCTTTTTTCTGAATCGATGGCATACACTATATACTATTGTAACCCAGTAGGGTTGGCACGCCAGCCGCGAAATGCGCGAGAGCGACATAAAGCGCAGAATCTGTATGCGATAATAGCAGTATGTCGCTTTTTATGTCGCTCTCGCGCAAGTTGCGCCTTGTTGTGCCAGCCCTGTAGAACTCAGTCACGCCGACTGCGTCACTAGTAGTCAGTACTCAAGTATGCAGTGCACCATATGAGATGGGCTATCGTTTGATTCGCAGTGCACAAACAATCCAGGTGAACAAATTGTCTTTATCCGCTCACGCAATACATACAGCCGTAGACGCATACCACACCTAAAGGTGCCGGTGATGATTTTATACCAATTTATCGGATATCGAAGTTATAACAGGTAAAAGAACTAATATTAATTGCTATTTCGGTAACTACTCTAGCAAACCACAAAGTTTTTAATGCCTGGGTCTGTCATTTAAAAAAAATAAACAACTTCAAAAATACGTCACGACATTCGTGGTTGTTATTGTTTGGGCTGGTGATTTCGGTGTTTATTTAATGAAAACATACCGTAAGTAGCGTTTTTTAAGTTTACCCTGAATATAAATGTTTATAAACTATACTTTAAGAAGTAATTTCATGGTAAACGTTAGAACCACTCAAACGGAATATTATCATATTTATCCAAGTACACCAAAAATTTCATTAGTGCTTCTTAAGTGCAGGATTTGCGATGTATTACTGCATTTTATTTGAGATGTTTTTGTTGGTAGTACGGAGGGTATTTATTTAGCAATGCAGAATAATAATTTTTATTTATAAAAACTTGTATTTAAACTGAATGCTTTTCTAATTTGCGAAACAAAATAGCCGCCATTTTGCGGTAAGAGGAGCGCATAGCGTGAGCGGATAAATTGAGTCCGAAACCTATTTGAAGTTTCCAGATTTTTTAATTTTTTGATAACACTAAGTGATGGGACGAACAAGTGGTGCGCCTGATGGTAAGCGACACGCCTGTACCTAACAGTTGCAGTGCCAATCAGAGCTTTAAATCTCGGCCTCCGTGGCCGAGTGGCTTGCACACCGGTTTTCATAGTGTCGTCATCTCTGAGGTTCCGGGTTCCATTCACGACCGGGTCATAGTAGAAACTAACTTTTCTATCTTGTCTCGAGTCTGGGTGTTTGTGGTGCCGTCGTTGTTTCCGATTTCCACAACACAAGTGTTTTAGATACTTATTATGGGATCAGAGCAACGTATGTGATATTGTCTAATATACCAAAGGTCTGAAGGGCACTGCCACTGGGCCCGACAATCTGAAACATAAGTCGACAAATCTCAATCCCTGTAATTTGAACTGCACCCTCGCCCTTCGAAACCGGAACGCAGTAATGTTAACATTACTGCTTGGCGGCAGATATAGGTAAGGTGGCAGTACTTCCCTGGACACACTCTTTCACAAGGAGCTTGCTCCATTGATACAAAAAAATCGGCCATGTGGCAATTAGCGTTCGAGAGGAAGACTCTCAGAAATCGGGACAAAGGAAGATGGTACTCTTTTGAGCTATGTTTAGTAACTCCTTGTAAAAGAATACGTGGGAAGCACTGCCACTGCGTTTCGGTTTGGAAGGGTAAGGGGTGCCGGTGAAATTATAGGCACATGGGATTTGTCATGTCTCAGGCTGACGGGCGCATTGGCAGCGCCTCTAAGATCTTGGTGATTTAAAGCTCTGAGTGGCACTGCAACTGTTATGGATAGGCGTGTCGCTTACCACCAGGGGCACGACTTGTCCGTCCCGACACCATTTTGTTTTTTTTTTGTCGTACCGTTATAGTAGATTATCATACTGCTAGATAGCAGTCTGTTTCACGCAATCTCGGGATGATACGACAATAAAAAAAATGGATAAATTTATGGTTTCATAAAATAGAGTAATACACCTGGTATCCTTGAATTATCCTCGTAAAATTCTAGGATTTCTAACAAAAATTGTTTGTCTCAAATCCCCTAAAAACTAAATCGAGGCTATCGTTGCTACGTACCCACGGTTTACGATGGCCGTAAAATGGTTGCATGATTTTGGAAATATTTCGCCACTGTGAAATACGAGCTGGAGTTGGAACACTTAAATATCGATAAAATAACCCGAAACTAGGGAATTCCTCGTAAGTTTTAAAAGTTTAAAATCTGTATCAATTGTTATTATAATAAATCGAATTAAAAAACTTCACACACACAAATATTGTTAAACATGCATCCTACGGCTATGCGACACGGAGAGAAAGTCCTTGTTTGTTATTAACCTCGCAGAACTATATTACTAAGATTATAAACAACAACTTTTGTTCCACGACTTGTTACAAAACTTAATAAATTACTACTATCTGACAGTTTTTAGATTTGTATTTGCAAAGCGTCGACATGCAAGCGTCCTCTGCGACGACTCCAACCCCCGTCCTGCACAGAGTTATTACCATTCAGAGCGATCTATTTAAATCTATTTATTTTTGTATGAAAGTAAAATGTAATGAATTATTAAAAATCATGGAACTCAAGTTGTTTATGATGTGAGTAACATAGCGCTGCGAGGTTGTTAGAATTTTAAAAATAACCCTGTATATGTCGATAGGGTAATTTGCTTCTTGGCGGCCTTATTTTATTTTAAGTAAGTAATACTGTACTTAAGGAATTTTAAAACGTTGCTTATCTCATCTAAGAATCGATAAGACCAAATGTGAAAAAACATTCTATATTTTTATGATACTGGTCCGAAAGGACAATTTAAAAGATTAATTCCTTACAAGTAACATAATATTTTTAATTTAGTAGAGCTCCTTGTGAAAGAGTTCGTCCATGCGATTTAAAGCTCTGAGTGGCACTGCAGATGGTATGTGTGATATTGATATTATAACAAAATAGCAGTAAGTATTTACTTAGTTTCAGAAATAAAATAATGTGTCTTTGAAGCAAAATATCTTATCTACAATATATAAAGCGCTAGTTTATGGAGCTAACCCGTAATCCAAGCAGAAAGAAAGATAGAGCGAGTAAGAGAGACTTTAATTACTAATATTATACTGCTCTAGTCAAGTAATATTAAATAAAATTGGTCGTCAAAGTCAAAGTCAAAGATTATTTATTCCATAGGTAAAATAAATATACACTTGAAAACGTCACATTTAAGCTACTGCTCGTTCACTACGCTGACCTCCCTGAGAAGAACGAGCAAGAAACTCTAGGGATTGCTCTTTTCAAATAAACTTAAATGCTATGGAATACACTTTGAATCAAATTTGTGTGGATTCTGGAGCCGTGTCGTCTTTCCATACATCTTTATCTAACACGTAGTCTTCAATTTTGTAATATGATTTTTCGATCAAAATATTTTTAATGTAGTTTTTAAACATAGGGTCCTAATTTTGTTATGTACCTTGGGCTGGATCAGCAGCTGAGCTGGTGGAAAGACTAAAAAGTAATAAGAACCAGGACCTCGGCTTCGACTACCTATTTACAGCCTTTGGAGTCGAAACCCTTAGCCCGTGGTGTCCCGGTACCCTTCATCTGTACAAAATTTTATCCAAAAATTAATAGACTCTCTGGCAAACCCAAGGACCGGGAGCTACCTTGCCCAACACATTATCGTAGCCTTACAAAGGAGGTACGCTGCCAGCATTTTGGGGACGTTGCCGCGGGTACCCAGTTTTATTCATATATTTTAATGCTAGTTTTACTTTCTATTAATTTTTTTTAAATAATAATAATAATAATGCACACACTCAGTATAGCCCCGCACTAGGGAAACCCTGTGTCGCGGGTGCTATGGACACACACATAGACAACCACAAATTACACCCAAATTCACGAGAGAAATAAATGTAGGCCATATAAATATTTCTCCCGGCCCGGGAATCGAACCTGGGACCTCTGCGTGGCAGTCCGACATGGTAACCGTTCGGCCACGGAGGCAGTCATCATTAATAAGCTTTTATTGTACCTTTTCTGTAATTCGTAGTATTTATGTAGCATCCATGTGAAAAAAACAAATATAAATATGAAATATCGATATTCAATGAAGCGGTCTCAACTCTATAAGCGCCGATGCAGTGTTATGGCTGTCAATCAACCGCAATGCGTGTTGTTGCAACATTAGTGCAGTTACTGGCCATTACGCTTTGAAATACTGCATGTACTATTATTGAAAATTGTAATGCATCCTGATTTCGAAATGTTTATTCCATTTTTTTTCATGTACCTTGTTTTTGGTATGGTCTCATTACTTTCTCCGTAGACGATAAATGTAGCTATTAAACATTCACAAATGTACAGTCAACATCATACCAAGCTATACAGTTTTGTTAGAATATTGCCTCCAGTGCAACGGAACAAGATCCATTAATGAGTGGCTTGATGCTGCTGTCTGTACGTAACTTAGAAATATTCTCAGTTCGGAGTACTAAGAAAACCGACCTCAAAAGTACGTGGAATTATATCTATTTGCCAAGTTTTATTGAAATATCCCCTAGTTCGCCACTATACAGGACTTGACACAGGAGATAATAAAAATTAGTTCTCACTACTCAAAGCATATTGAGAGAGAAAAACGCCTTGAATTGGAGAATAGCAAAACCAACCATTAAAGTAATTGCTCCTTAAGTAAAATTTAGGCGCTATTTATAAAAATGAATGTTCATGCATGATCAGCCACCCTTAGAGGTGGATGATTTTCTTTAAAATGAAATGAGACTACTATGAAGGTACCCTCTTTCCAATAACAAAAGAATCATGAAAATCGGTTCACAAATACCGGAGTTATCGCGTAACATACATACAAAAAAAAGAACATACAGTCGAATTGAGGACCTCCTCATTTTTTTGTAGTCGGTTAATTAAAATGACGACGTTTGTGGTCGAGTGGCTTGCACACCTTGGTTTTCATGGCGTCACCATCTCGTGAGGTTCTTCGATCACCGGGCAGGTCAGGCCCTGTATTCTCGTTCTCTGTCGAGATCCGATACAATTACTATTTTTATATTATTACTATACGTAACATGCGTGTTTCAAAGACGCATGAAGCGAATGAAGCTTCATACTTGACATTGTTTTTTAATAAGGTTAGTGTAGAAACACTAACTATATTGTCTCGGGTCTGGGTCTTTGTGTACCGCCGTTGATTCCGATTTTCCATGACAAGTGCTGTAGCTTCTTTCTTAAGGATCAAAGGAATGTATGTGATGTGGTCTAAAGTCATATTTTCGGCCCATTGTAGCTGAGAAGTAACAGATCTACCATTGGACTAGCACTAATACTATATATCTCACTACTGAACATATGTCTCTTCTAAGTTTAGGCCATAGTACGTCACGGGCTGGGGATTTCACACGTTTTCCAAGTTTAAAAATAAAACTAGAAGTATCCAAAAATTTTTACGTTGAACGATCCTATACATTTCATACGACATTGGTAAAGACGCTTCACTTGACCTACTTTAAGAGGAAACAATAAGTTTACTGGTAACGAAATTGCTATAAATATAGTAATTAAAGTATGTTTTAATTCAATAAAAACGATGATGTTTATTTTTAAGTAAGTACCAGTGGCGAAGCGTCCGTAAAACTCAATTTCCAACGGCTTCCTAAAATTTTCCACCTATTATTAATACTACATTTTGAGCTAAATTTTAAGTGTAGAATAAGTTAAGCAAAATGAAGTATACTAGTACCTTGTGTGTTAATAAGTTGTGTTAAGTATGGTCAAGGCGCCGTTTTTTCTTAAGTTAGGTGTGTTTTGCTCCGGCTTCACTAAAGACAATTTTCATAAGTAAATTTTGTAATTAAAGCAGTTTGTTCGAAACTAAAACCTCTCTACGAATGTCATATTAAACGCACGGAAGTGTTCAATGTTAAAATTTTGAATATTTCTAGTTTTATTTTAAAGTGGTATTAACGTCGTTTTACTCATTAGGTAACGTATTTTCGATATCTGTTTAAAGATTTTTGTTATCTCTTATCATCCAGTATATAACCAGAAATAGAGACGAAATAAGGGTCATACATCCTGGTAACTCATCGGTGATACATCACTTATAAATATCAACTCTCGTTGGCACTGAAATTACAAATTAGAAAGCTGAAATAGTACAACGCCAGCAACTGACCTGTGTGTACGGCTCCGTATATTCCAAAAATATTATGTATTTAATGTAATAAAGATAACATGTCTAACAATGGGGCTGTTCCATTTGGTGGTGTGGGGAAAAACAACAAAACATCTAATTAAAAAACAAACGGAATGAAATTTCATCGGTAATCAAATATTTAATATGTAATTTTGCAATTTTCGTCCATTATAGTAAAGCTCAAGTTAATTGGCCGATTTGAAGTCAAACAATTGACCCATTGACGACACCCGTCAATTGTTTCGAATTCGGGCTGGCCAGTCGGAGAGCAGTTGTCACAGTAAAGTTATGGCAGAATAGTTTTCAAACAATGTCATAATCATAAATGACATTTCGTCTCTATTTTTGGTTATATACTCGATGTCTCTTATATTTACTGAATAGTTACCTGGCCACTCTTAACTATTACACTATACATTAACAGGGATAGCCTAACTTCACTTTCCGTCTGCAATAATGTACTATGGTGACAAGGGACGAACTATAATAGGCGTAAGGTAGATAAATCGCTGCCGGAATATTAATATGTTCCGTACACAGATTAATCTAGATAGACGCCGCAAGTACAGCAATTTGCAAGAAAACCAAGCGCGCCAAATTTTTTGTACTCAATATGACGTCACAAGAACTATTTAGTGATGGAAATCTCCTTCCGCTCGCTCTAAATCAATTGATTGAACGGAATACCAATACCAATACATTACTTAGAATCGAATAATTGAATGGAACGGTATTCTAAATAGAATAATTTTTGTTCAAGTATTTGTTGATTACAAGTAGTCGTAATATTAATATAGTAGAAAAATACTAGAATAAGACAGTTAAGTCCTTTATTTTACTTGTATTTAAAAACGTTGATTACTTAAAAAAAATAAGACTTTAATTTTTAATCGACTTCAAATATTAAAATTATTGTTCTTCCAATAAAATGAGCATGTTTTATAGGTAACATCTTTTTGTAATAGAAGATATTATCGATTAACATAAATAATGAAAACGCACGTCAATATATGAAATTGTGACTGCCTTAATTAATTTTACTAGATGGTTTTATGTTGGTAATTGATCAAATTGATGAATGGCAAGCCAAATGAAAATGTTACTGCTGACAAAATATGGTAAAATCTTATTAATCAGAAGAGGTTTACTTAACGACGGCCTCGTGTGAAATTTTTGGGATTTGTTTATTATTTCTCGGATTTCGAACTCTGCTACTCTGCATATTGAGATAGCATCTTAGGAGGAATAAACTAGACCACCTTCGTCCTCGAAAGCAACGAACTCATACGTATGACGAACTCCAGGTTTTTGTAAAGACGGCGCACTGGAAATTCTTTGCATTGTATACATTATTTAGTATTACTCGTACAGTCAAGAGTACGTCAATCTTGACACTTTGTACTTTGGACCGTTCTTGTCGTAAGCGACATAGACTTGAATTTAAGTCTTAAGTGTCAAACTTGACGTACTCTTGACCCTGTACTACATATCCACTGATGTATGTGATTATTTGCTCACTATATTCGGACATTCGAGGCAACGTGCTGCAAAAATTATCGAAATTACAGATACTACGATAATAGATACTACATAACTAAAAAAAAACCGAAACATTACTAAACGTTATAACAAAAGAGTTATAGAATATTTTTATAATATTGCTAAGGTCATAACATGACCCATCGAGTATATAACTAGAAATAGAGACGAAATAAGGGCCATATATTCCTGGTAACACATTAGCGATACAGCTCATATAAATATCAACTCTCGTTTGCACTGAAATATAGACAGGCCAACTACTGACCTGTGTGTACGTCTCCGTATATTCCAAAAAAATATTCTGTATTTATTGTAATAAAGATAATATCTCTAACAATGCCATGCTGTTCTATTCGGTGGTGTGGGAAAAAAACCGAACATCTAATTACAAAATAAACGGAGTCACATTTCATCGGTAATTAAATATTAAATATGTAATTTTGCAGTTTTCGTCCATTATAGCAAAGCTCAAGTTAACTGGTCGTTTTGAAGTGAAACAGTTGACGACACCCATTGACGACACCCGTCAATTGTTTCGAACTCGGGCTAGCCAATCGGAGGGCAGTTGTCACAATAATGATATGGCAGAATAGTTTTCAAACAAATTAAAGGACATTTCGTCTCTATTTCTGGTTATATACTCAATGGGTCATAATAATTTACGTCCCTTTGTTTTCAAAATCGATCAGAATCGAAAACAGTGTTGCCTAACGTATACATCACAAAATGTTAAATTTTGCCCTAAGTAAAAACCGCAATGTCATACAAATCATGAGGCATACACTCTGTTGCATATTTGTTTTCTCGAAATTCATGTAAAACTAAAATAATTATTATTAAAATTACTCATGCATCTTCTGATTACAAAATAATTGCCCGTGGAAGGAAACGTCTCTGTTTACCCGTTTACCCACAGTTACGGTGCATTTGCAGTTTATAACGGCACAATTATGCATTTTTCGCGTTTTCGACTGATGTTTATCTACAATAATGGTCGAGCGCGTTCTGAAGTGTATTTCTCTTTACACGCGAAATACGTACACTTGCGGCGTCTATCTCGATATATGTGTGTGGTTCCGTACCTATGTTTGTTTCAAATTATCACTTCGTGTACTTTTGTGAAGTAGTTACGTTATTGCCATTGCTTCACATTGTAGATGAATTTTTCTTTCTTAACACAAGCCCACGTTTAGGAATCTGTACAAGTCCCATGGTCACATAGAGTTCGATACATTACTGTCATGTCAAACCAAAACACTTCAAGGATCAATACCGTGTTTTGTAATTTCATAACATTAAGAATGTTTCGGTTACTATCGAGGGAATAGTTATTTGTTATGCAAGGTTACAAAGTTATTGTTCAACACGAGTGCTTGTATTGAAACTAGAGCAAGCGAAGAAAGCTTAGATTCCTGCGCGTAGCGAGGGTTTCAAGGTACGAGACGCAGAACAACTTTGCTGCCGAGCAAAACACTCAACATTTCACCTGATTATAGCGAGGAAAATGGTAGTTGAATGAAAAACAGTTGCTATAATACAACAGTTTTTTTTTAATTAAAAGAATAAGTTTATCTTCAGGTGCGTTCTGAATTTACCCCTCATAAATTTTTATTCTTCATTGTACATTTAATCACACAGATTAATTATAATAATGAATAATTAATTATCATTGTCAATTAATGTCAACAATAAGAAGAATAATATATACCAGTATACAACGGAATTATATTACATAAATAAGTAATGCACAATAAATCGCGTATTTGAACGTGTCATTATCTTTTTTTTTCATTGAAAGAAAAAGTTGCGTGCACCACAGTCAATCATCAAGTTCGAATTTCAAAAAGTTTTTCCACGCTAGCGTGCGAAATCTCTTTTGCCCGAAGATTTCTAATGAGAAGGAAAACCTTTTCGAGCTAGTGAGCTGAAAAAATCGTTTTTCAATCGAAATAGATTATTTTCCAAAGTAAAATAATGGCTA
>NW_020653736.1:294689-358479 GCF_003589595.1 Hyposmocoma kahamanoa | reverse complement strand
ATCCATAATAATATCGTATAATGAAAATCCTTAGCCACAAACAAAAGCAGTGCACAAAAACAAAACGTATCTTTTTATTAGCGCAACCATCGTAAAACGTCTCATGCGAAAAACACAAAGTTGCGATGCTAAACCTGTGGAGCCGTAAACTTTATTCGTTCAAGCCCAAATGGAGTGTTAAAAATGGCATATAAATTACTATCTATGTTATTAAATATAAAAAGAGTATAAAATATAACGTTTGGTGCAGTTTTTAACCGACCTCAAAGTTAGAAAGGGAGTATCTCAGTACTGGTCCTATTTAAATTTAAATAAAAGATTCCACCTCTTAGTGTGAGGCGAGACGAGCGTAATTTTTGAGTTGTGAATTACGTTTTTTTTTTAAATTCGGTTGGAGCGCCAGACCAACGTATTTTATTCACTGGCCTTTAAAGCCTTTATACGGGGTGTTTGTGTCGTAATAGTGTAATGGTTCCGTTAAAAATAGTATGCATTTATGTAGCATTAGAAGACTATGTTCGACAAAGAAAAAGAAGCTGGGTACATATGTACACTTAATATGAAACGATTAAAGTGTGGTCAGTTTCATATATTATATACAAGTTCATGTGAACATCCAGATCAATTTGTTAAGTACTATCACTTGCCAATAAATGTTCTTCAAGAATTATGTTCCACCTCGGTGATAAATTTATCCGTATCGAACATTTTCGGGAGAAACGTCTATAGTCATACACATCCTATACCAAAGTGACCCCTTTTCTCACACAACTCACAACTCACAAAATTACGCTCGTCTGGTCTCTCACTTAGGGCGGCAAAGCAGATAATGAATCCGATTTATTAAATTTCACCCACATTCCGTTAACCGATTTCAATACAATTTGGCACATAGATTTTGCAGCACTAGAGCTCTTTGTGAAGAGTTTGTCCAGAGTAGTACTGCCAGGTACAGGCGGCAGACACATGTCCCCCTCATGCTTCCATAACGAGGGCCTCCGAGGTCCTCGTGACTGGATGACATGCATTGTGTTTCGGTACGTCATCAGCATAGGGCGTAGAGGGAGACTATCGTATTAGTCTCCTATGGTGGAGACGGAGAAGGCGGTCGCTGGTGGGTTCGTGGTAGTGTGCATCTCGAAAAGCAACGAGGTCAAACACCGTCAGGTTTTAGTCAATACGAGTCCTATATAACCCTTCGTCTCCCCGGACGGGGGGGTAACCATGAGGATTTCCTGACATAAAAAAAGGTAGTACTGCCACCTTACCTATTTCTTCCGCCAAGTAGTAATGCGAGTATTGCTGCGTTCCGGATTTGAAGGATAATGGTGTTGGTGAAAGTACAAGCACTTGAGACTTTTCAACTTTAAGTCAGCAGTTGCAATTGGCGCCTGTCGCCTCAACGTGGCTACCGTTCTGCCAACTGGGCTACTGATCGAGCGCTGGCTCGACCTTACACATTTTTCTATGTACTTGTTGAGGATCCTTGATTGATTTTTTTTTGCCGCGGCGCCATCTGTGAGAACTTATGAAAGTTTCTTCACTCAGCCAGGTACCTTTACAGTTACCAGAAAATTGACAGAGATGTCGCTATATTTAGTACAATATGAAATTTAGCTATTTTTTGTGAAAATACTCCAATTATTGATCCACAATACACAATATATCGAACAAATGCAAGAAGAAATCCTTTGGCCTCGAACCAACCTCTGTTATTATTAGTAGCTACGTTGAGGCTAACGTAGCTACTAATAATAACAGATTCTAGTACATCATTTTTACAAAAAATAGATGAATATAATAGTAGTAAAAACATTATGATATTAATAAAAAATAATAATATGTCATTTGATAATAATAATAATAACAATTCATTTATTTGTGGAAACACAGGTTATATAGAAGCTGACATGTACAAAATACGTATAGTTTCACTGTGTCCGGCCAAACAGTAGGCATACAAATATTGAATACATTCACTCACATGCACTTCGGCAGACTAAACCAGTAACATGTTTCGTTTTTCAATAATATTACATGAGCGTGCACACATGGATTTAATAAGTCGGTCAGAATTTAAACGCGATGAAAGTTACACAGGTCGATTTTAATGGTAATTACACAATAATATCGTAACATGAATAACGTCCAATGTCAAAAATTAGACAATGAATTTAGGGATTTATCATTTAAAAATTCAGACCCTGTATAGTACACTTTATTAGTCAGTAACTTGTTTAATTGTTTTTTAAATAGCTTTCAATAATAATAAAATAAATAATAAGCTTTTTTTTTTCTTAGTTTTCAAAAAATACTTTTCTTCATGAAGGTAGTTTTACAGGCTTTCAAACGAAGTTGGTCATATCGTCTTGGCTTCAGAGTTCGTTTGAACAAGTGTGAGTGCATTCGGATATACACGGCAGTTTCGTAGATATAAAGTGAAGAAACAGTCAGTAGTCGAAGATCTTTAAAATATGGTTTGCAGCTATCTGTTCTCTTCAATCGACAAATTGCTCTGACACATCTTTTTCTTTAGTTGCGTTGCCCCAGAATATTATACCGTATCTTAGTATGGACACAACATAACCATGGTATGCTTGAAGGACCGAGTCTCTATCTACACCTTTGCTAAGCATATATAATGTATATGCATAAGTGTTGAGTTTAGTGCAAATACTCTCTAATTGTGCTTTCCAGTTAATTTTGTCATCAATCTGTATACCTAGGAACTTTGTTATATTTGTGTCTCCGATGTGTGTCCCTTTGTATTCTACGTTTATCTTACTAGCTATTTTTCTCAACCTAAAATTCATGAGTTTTGTTTTATCTAAATTGATTTTTAAATTATTATCTTCAAGCCATTCTATTAATGAATTTAAACTTGTATTTATTTCGTTTTCTTTAATATATGTCATTGTACAATCGTCCGCATAGAGCACCATTGAGTGATGGGATGCTTTAGGCATGTCATTAATATATATTAGGAAGAGCAATGGTCCCAAAATACTACCTTGCGGTACTCCATTTCCATTTGATGTCAACGTCTTGACCAGATTCGTCTAATCTATAATTTATACGGTGTCCGTGTTCCAAAATTATTTACTCACTAATAAACTAATAACTAAAAACAAAAGAACGTTTAAGTTTTGTTTTTTATTTATATTTTTATATTTAACAAATTGATTGAATAAAATTTCGGTGTGGGTCGGTAGAAAAAAATCCAATCAGTTGCTACCGATTGATTGATAGATTAATATCGACATTGTGTTCTTTTGATTATAAAAAATCCCCTTTGTTTTTTCGTTGGCTAGTATTGGGTCAAAATTTTGATTATTTCAGATTTTGGTAATTGTATTAAATTATTGAAACTCAAATAATAAAATTATACTTTAAATGAACCTATTTTTTTCGGACCTACATTGAGTATATTTGTTTCTTTTAAATAAATCAACGCAAACAATATACGCAACTTGGACCTAAAAAAATGTATAATAATTAATGAAAACCTAAATATTCCATACAAAATATTATTTTTAAACATGGAATAATAAAAGTCAAACGGTTTTCAAGTGGGTTATATTTAGTTCACTAGTTGTGCTTAGAATCTTAAGTTACAAAAATATTAATAAATAAATAAAAATAAATATTAATAAAAAATACCATAAACAAGTTATAAAATAAATTTATTGCTCTATAGAGAATTTAGAAACAAGAAAAATATTTGTTGGAAAACCAATAAAATTGAATCGAAAGCATAAAATTTTCAGAGGTTGTGCATGAACCTTTTTATTACGCATTTAGTCTTTTTTCCAGATTGTATTTACTTTTTATTATCTATGGCTTCGTTCTTTGTTTTTTTTCATGAACATGTTGTTCTCAAAGGATGTAAAAATTTTGCTTCGTAATTTAAAAATTTATTCTCATATTACAACGATTTTTGTTCAAATAGCAGTATGATTATTATTTTAAGGAATGGTATAAAAACGCATACAATAGTAAACTTAATGCTACATTACATACTAAGGTACGATATAGGTGGATACGATTCGAAATTAGACAAAATAAATATACCTTTTCGCCTAAAAATGAACCTTAACAGAGTCCAGTAATGTAAAATAATTATTATTAGGGCGTCTTCAAATTTAACGCCTATAAAAGCGCCACAGAGTGGTGCGAACGTGGTGCTGCAGCCGTGCCTCTGTACAGCTACAGTAATTTAGTTCATTAAGGCTCAACTCACACTGGTGCCGAGTCGAAGCGTCGCGTCGCGTCCTGTTTTTCGTCCTGTGACTCCATATTTGCGTAGCACAAATTTGTACCTTAGTAATGGGAAAATAGAGATGAATATGCCATAGGCGAAAAACATGAGTATAACGAATCTTGTTATAGAAGCGTATACATTGCCCCTTTTATGAAGAAGATTATCAAGGACAGCTAGTTTATTTTTATTCCTTGTATTAATGTTATGTTAACTGCCTCCGTGGCCGAACGGTTACCATGCCGGACTGCCACGCAGAGGTCCTAGGTTCGATTCCCGGGCCGGGAGAAATATTTGTATGGCCTACATTTATTTCTCTCGTGAGTTTGGGTGTAATTTGTGTTTGTCTATGTATGTGTCCATGGCACCCGCGACACAGGGTTTCCCTAGTGCGGGGCTATGTTGAGTGTGTGCGTTATTATATTATACTGACAGTCACATGGACGGAACTACAACAAGACTGTCAACAAGCCGTTCACTGAAGACAATTTTGATGTTTAAATTTCGAATTTTCAATTTAATACGATTTCATAACAGATTATTTAAAGATTTTTATTTTATTAGAGAAAATATTTTAGTGTAAGTAATTTATGGTAATTTATGGTGTTATTCACCTGTTACTGTAAGGCTTTTGTTTAAGCTACTTATATGACTTTATTTAACTTAATTGATGTAATTTACCACCAACTAAACAAAAAACCACTGGTGTACGTAATGATCATATTATCTATTATCTATTATTACACTATACATGCTGTATATTTGAAAGTGAGACATACTTATAGAGTGCGTTATGTTCCTGATTCTGAACCCAAAGAAATAATAAACTAATGAACTTAAACTTTACAAAAAATATTTTTAAATTTTTTTTATCGACTACCACTTGAGAACAACATAAGTTATCGTAATCTATGCACATCACTATTATTGCTCCGACGCAGCGGCAGGTGGCGGCACGGCGGCGAAAAACAAAGCACAGGTCGGGGGTGGGGGCGCGGGCGCATACGTAAAATTGCTGTTTGCAATTTCAGACAGTGCACGGGCGACCTTGATCTAACGAATACACGTAAATTATTTGTACTTTCGCTCGCCCGATCGCCGCAAAATGGATATTTATTCTAACGTCCAATTGACTGAGATGGTGCGACTTTACGCAATAAGTGGTGATAGTGTGAGGCAAGCTATTGAAATGTTCCCAAATCGGAGTTTACGCGGAGGAGGTGAACAGTGTCGAAGTGTTGCGTGAGAGGATTAACTCAGCATTTTATACTGTGAGACAAAATGTGTTTGTGTTGTACAATTTAAAACGAAATTTATTATGCCGTGCTTAGACTATGCATTGTGGAAAACGGTGGACATTTTGAACACTTGCTCTGTACCACGTAAGGGTAAATAAACTGTAAATAACTAAAATATCAATCATTGTAAATAATTTGATTTCACATTTTTAACTACGCCAAAAGCCTCAATTCTTATTAAATAATAACTAATTACTAAATCATAAACTTATCTTTTTTAGTACGTAAAACATTTCGATGATAGTTCAAGTAAAAAATAATTTAACATAGGTAAAACGTAAATGTGAAATTCATTGTTATTTTTGCTGACTCACTCGGCGCTCGCTTGGTTACTACAAAGGTTACTCCCATTGCACTCGAAATCAAGCGTAAAGGGAATCGGTTTATTCCTATGTACACTTCAAAACACATTTGTTGATTTTTTTTTTGTTCTATCCCATATCCTAATTTTATTTTAATTTATGTTAAGTTGTAACATGATTTACCGAAGTCGTAGTCGGATGACTCCAGTGAGTACCAGAAAAATCCGAAACCTCCGAAAAGTGGACTGCATCCGGTGGGATCCCGATTGTGCGGCTAAAGTATAATAACTACCGGCAAGGTCGTCGAACTAAAAATGGCCGCCGTCTTGGTCAGTTTCTACCGGAAGTGAAAAAAATTCAAAATTCAAATAAACAAGATGGCCACCATACAAACTTCAGAGCCTTGTAGCTCGGCGAGTATTGGAAATAGGCGGGGGGACCTCGAACAAATGTCATAGAGGCGGTGGGGGTCAACTACTAAGGTGGCCGACTCAAAATTGAGGCCAAAAAAAAATGCTCCGATCCGGTTAAAATTTGGCACGCGGTGTGGGGTCCTGCAATAGGAATATGTCGATGAGCACTAAAAAAATGTTTGATCAATTTCATTAATTTTTGTGGACTTCTCTCACATGACCAAAAAATTTACTATGCTAAAATTATTTTCACAATAATCCAATCGTTCTTAAGACACTTTCCTTGTATCATCTATAGTTTCGGATTTCACGATATTATCCCTTTAAAAAAAACACTATAAATTGCCATCATTGACGCCACGTAATAACGACCAGAGACTGGCTGAGGCGGAAGTTTGATAAATTGTACAAATCTTGTATCCGCAGTGGATGGATACCGTAATGGTCCTTCGGGCTGGATCCGTCATAATAACTAGGAATATATTACGCTGTTTATTAGGTATTGACAGTTGAAAGGTAAAAAAAGCTAAAGGAGACTTAAAGCTGAATGTACTTGGGTTATAAATATCGTGGATAATGTTAGTAGGTCCATAAAATCAAAATCAAAAAATCTAAATAATCTTTATTTCACAGGTAAGTATATAGCACACTTGAAATCGTCACATTGGTTCAACTCTACCACTCATTCGTAGGGCAGGTTCCCCTGAGAGAATGAGAGAGAGAACAATGAGCAAAAAAACTCTAGGGGTTGCTTTTCGTAAAGAAACATTTGTACGCATTTAACATTTACAATATTTTTTTTTTGAAACATCATCGTTCTAGAGTATCTCAAAAGCTAAACGGGTTACTACCACGGATTGTTGTCATCCAAGTACGCAGAAGTTGTATGAATAACCTTTAATATAAAGTTTTGTTTCATTGTACATACTTTTAAACCTCGTGTATGGCACATTTTGTATATTATCCGGAATCTTGTTATAGAAGCGTATACATTGCCCCTTTTATGAAGAAGATCATCAAGGACAGCTAGTTTATTTTTATTCCTTGTATTAATGTTATGTTAACCGCCTCTGTGGCCGAACGGTTACCATGACTGCCACGCAGAGGTCCCCAGGTTCGATTCCCGAGCCGGGAGAAATATTTGTATGGCCCACATTTATTTCTCTCGTGAGTTTCGGTGTAATTTGTGGTTGTCTAGTGCGGGGCTATGTTGAGTGTGTGCGTTAAGGAAATTAACATTCGTAAATTTTGAGAAAAAAAATTATTAACGTCATCTTCGTCAGCTCCTTATACGGTCCACCACAGAGCACATGTACCCTCCACGGAAAGATAGTTTGAGTTGGTTTGGGCACATACAGCGGTAGAATAAAAGTAAAGTGATGACAATGATCTATACTTACACAAAGCTAACGTAGACGGCAAAATTTACCACATTATGTTCTTATAAAGGCTAGAGTGCATAGTGAAACTATTAGGGATATTATATGGATGTAGTTAAGCAAAAAGGATCTAATCCACAAAATTATCAAAAAATTAATTATATGTACCAAACGGTTCCTAAACTTAAACGTCTTCGATCAGCAAAAGAAATCCAACATATAAAAACATAAATAAATGTCTCTGGAGTTACATGACATTGTAAGTTTTGAAAATGAAACAAGAGTGAGAAAGACTTTTAAATTTCAAACTGCCACATCTCGAACTTGACTGGATGCATTGGATCCTTTTTGTTTAACTACGTCCATATATAGTTCACTTCCGAATCCGAGAAGTGACGGTACGAAGTGTCACAGGTATGTCATTTTAACTCCGGGTGTACAAGCGATATTTGCATTTTCTCTTATTCGAACCGAACACGATGCACAAGCGGCAACCGAAGTGGATCCGAGTTTTCTAGATTTGTATGGTCTTGGATTCGAAACAAATACGATTGGACGCAGTGCACAAATGCGCATTTTTTTTATAATATCAAGTGACCCGTCACCCAGAGATATAAGTTGACAAGTCCCATGTGCCTGTAATTTCTCCAGCATCCTTATCCTTCAAAACCGGAACACAGTAATGCTGACATTACTGCTTGGCGGCAGAAATAGTTAAGGTGACAATACTTCCCTGGAAGAGCTCTTTCATAAGGAGCTCTACTGCGTTTATTCGTAAGAAAATAACCTTATTTAATTCAGTAATCATAAACCACCATATAAGACTATATTCAATCATTCTTACAGGATTTTACATAAAACTACAAATCCTCTATCAATGAGAACCTTTACGCACAGTTTTGTTCTATAGAACATACTTAGCTAGAACGGAATGCCCGCTTCACACTTCTGCTAGATTGTTTATTTCATGGATGAGAACGATAGAGACTCAGTTACACTGACCAAAAGAAATAAGGGTCACGTCGTACAAGGAGGTTAAAGAAAAAGCTTTGCGGAGGCAATTATTACACAGACAAGAGCCGTGTTCTTAAATCTGAGGAAGACAGAGAAACATTTCACGTATATATCTTCGTATAAGAGTTGCCATTCGCAGCTTTGAGAATATGAACATTGCGATTTCACCTTAGTTGATAGAGGCATATTATTGGAACCACCTACTTTTGGAAATAGTTACAGAGCCAATTTTGTTATAAAATAAATAAAATAAAATAGACTTTATTTGACTTGCAAAAAATTATAAAAACAAATTCAAGTTAAAATAAAAAATAAGCAGAAGCTTGTCAAAAGGGTCCATGACTCAGCATCTGAGAACTAATTACATAAGCCCTCGCTATTATTCTGCCAAGGCCTGTCATAAATTGGAACACCACTATTCAAATATATGTTACATGTTACATACATAAATGGTCATAATAAAAATAATTATAGACAATTAGGCACTAAGTAAATAAAATTGGCCACAAGCGATAATAAGACAAAGAAAATAATCAATTTGAGTAATAAATAAGTAGTTTAAATAGTATAATACCAAATTTATACAAATACAGAGATATATTACGAACACAACTTCTTCGCTACTTCATAAAACCTGCGCGTCCCGAGATTGCTTTTCAAATGATCACAGAAAACATTTAAAAGTTGATAGTGTTTGAGGCACTGCCGCTCGAACAGGAGGAGGTTCCAAATTGTATGTAATATGGAGATGACCCGATAAATATTCTTAAACTTCAACAGAATGTGACATGAATCTTATTGTTGAATATTATATTAAGTAACTTCTATACAAAACAGTGTAATCCAAAAGTGAAAAAGTGTCCATCTTTAAGCTGACAACTCATCGAGACCTGTCTGTGACGATGTGACCTCCTCATCGTCATTGCACCTTTTTATCACACTCTTTTTTAGGTCCTGGCCACTTACTTTTGAAATTTTCTCGTATCGAATCGTTGTCTAATTCCTTTTCTTCGTTATTCGTAATTTGGTTCATGCCGTCGTCATTGCCATCGTAATTCTCAAGGAAAAAGGATGTGTGCAACCAATTTCGAAAGAATTGGATATATATGCGAATACAGGCCCTTTTGGGGTCTATTTTATGTTAATCCGTTGTAAGGGAGTGTTTTAAACTATTGTACCTGTTTTTTATATCATTGTATTTCGTTACAGCCTTCCTGTTCCCCTTTTACCCCTTTACTCTCATAAATTTTATGTGGACCGCGCCTTCACTCTTTAATTTCTCCAAGGCTGGGCTAGATGTCTAATAGAATAGAATAGAATAGAATAGAATCGTTTATTTCATGTTATCAATGTCACAATATTGCAATTGGAAATACAATGTCAAGGGATAACTATGATCGTCAGTAATAAAATTATAATAATGAATATAAAATAAAGTAGTATAACTACTGCTTGTCGAATAAAATTAAATTAAAATTGTTTCAAAAGAAACTCATCGACACTGTACATTTCAATATCCAATAAAAGGTTTTTTATTCAGGTACAAAACGTTTCATCGTTTCTAACACTTTTCAGGTTAATAAGTTAATAAGTTCAAACACAATTCCCGAGTCGGGAAAGTGGACCATTTGGACAAATGAACCGATTGGGAAAGTAGACGAGTAGGGAAATCGACCGATCGAGACAATAGACCGATGGTACCGATAGGATTATTTATTCTACACGTAAAATTGAGCGCAAAATGTAGTAAATTACTTTGAAATGTTTATAATATTTGATAATAAGTGGAAAATTTTAGGCAGGCCGGTAGGAATCGAGTTGTATGAACGCCTCGCCACTGCTAACTGGAAAAAGTGCTGATGGTCTTTAAACAGCTGTGTAGGTGATCATCAAACATAGCTGAGAATTATTCTAATCAAATCAACGCTCAAATAAAAAAAACTACTATGAGGTCAGTTCATCGATCTGGGAGCTACATAGCCCCGGACAGATACGCACTCTCCTCCTTTTGGGGAATTAACGATAATCAGAGGCTGGGGTAATTAATGTCTAGCGCCATTGGGGCGCTAGACATTAATTATTGCTATTATTATATTATTGCTATATTGATGGAAAGGAGACGACCGAATCAAATCGATGCAATTCTTTCTATGATTACTATAGCTTTTATGATGACCTTAATTTTATATCATAGTTTGGCCTGAAATATTAATACTGGGATAATATTATTAAATAAGGATTTGAGGATCCAAGAGATAATTGATCTAATGTAAATGTATACTTTTATTAAATAAACGATATTTTTTGTTATTGATATATACAGTGGTTTTTTTTAAAAGGTGACATACGGGGAAATCAGAAACCATAGAATATACAAGAAAACTGTCTTACAAACAATTAAGTCTTTTTTTATTAAAACAATCTTGGCATAGTAGTTTTTTTGTTAAGCGTAACTTCTCCATAAAAATGAATAACATTGATAAAAAATTTTTTAATAAAATGTTAATAATTTTGTATGAAAAAAAGTTTTTATTAAATTTGAACAACTTCTGCTGTTCCGATTTTTTCTTCTTATACAATGATATATCATCCTTCTAAGAAACAATTAGCATAAAAAAATTAGTCAATTTTATTCATTTTATATTGAAAAAATGTCACGAATTTTGACCAACTATGCTGTCTTGATTTTTTTCGTCCCATACATTGAACTTATCCCTTCATGAAACCGAGTCGATCAGCACTAAAATAAAGGTCATTTAAATAAATGCCATTATTAATTAACGATCAACTAGTTCTACAGTTTTAAGTCTTTATCATTGTTATTTGTCTTAATGAGAATAAAATACCTTTGAACCTAACTTTCTGTAATTAATTATTTGAAAACAGTTATCGGATCTCGCTCGAAGCGTCGGTGACGGTGTCCATTCCACTGAAATCTTTAACAAAGATTTATGGTTTCAGGTTTTAAGTAAAATTAGAAACACCTACTTGCCAAGTTTTATTGTAATCTGTTAAAGGAAAATGCACGAAACCGGATCCATCGCCTAGTTTGCCATCGTTAGAAGTGGAATGTTTTCTTCAAATTTAAATGAGACTAATACCTACCACAACCTCTTAAAACAATATTACTTTAACCTTACATTGACTTTTCGTACCATAACCCGCTTAAAGTAAGCTTATTATAATGTTAAAACTATGATGTTTTATTGGCAGCTTTGTGATTATTCATTCACTCAGTTCGTACTATATATATATATATATAAAGTAATATTGTTCATAAGTCAAATTTAGCAAAAATAGTTACACAGTTTTAAAATAGTTACACGGATGCAATGGAAACAATATTATTTTCAGTTTTATTGTCTTAATATTGATTTGTAATGAATAAAAGTTAAGAAATGAAACTATTTTTCCGGATTTAAATCGCGTATATTTGTTTTTTCAAACAAACCGACGTTTCGGGCCCTATACAGGTCCCATGGTCACGGTTGACTGAGGTGGTACAGTCTTCAACCAGTTATATTTATTTATTTACGCGATTTAAATCCGGAAAAATGGTTTCATTTCCTATGTGTAACAATCGCGAAAACCTAAGAACTGAATAAAAGTTAAGTTGAACTTATTTATTTACGTATATCTCTTCAATATTTTGTTTATTTTCTACTTAATAGCACATAGGAAATAATTTATCGTTAAATAAAAATATGCGATGTTTTTTACATAAAATTACGACAGCGCCATCTCTATGTTCCTTGGGGAAAGTAATAGTTGACCCTGGACTGTGGTTCCGAATCAAGACTCGGCTTGTTTAATTTATTTTTCTTCATGAAAATGCGGAAAAATAATTGAAAACAACGTAATTTTAATACATTTGATTATTACATACTTTTTTTAGCAGTTAAAATTCTCTGAATGTAAATAATATTAAGCACTTTAACATTAGACTGCGATAGGACAATTCGGAACATCAAAAAAGAAAGAGATGGCATTATATAGTTCATATAGCGTTATTTCTTTCCTATATTTATTAAGGAATAGACAATATTGGGAAATCATTCGTTCTTTCAGTCGCTTTAGCAATATTACATTACTTGGTTGACAGGTTTCTCATGTTACGAATATGAGTAATATTATAATAAGCTTACTATAAGCTCACATTGAAATAAGATTGTTTTTTGAAGGTTATGGTAGGCCCCCGGAAGTATCCTCTTTCCAATAAAAAAAGAATCATCAAATTCGGTTCACGGATGCCGAAGTAATCAAGTAACATACAAACAAAATACAGAAGAATTGAGAACCACCTCCTTTTGCCGGTTAATTAGTTACAAAAATTTATTGCAAGGTTCATGAAACCGGATGCGACTACGACAAAGAAGGGCTTAGATTTCTGAATCATTATAACTTTTGGGAGTTAAAATCAATTTTAATGTTTCACCCTTGTTTGGGAATAGTATATCGACTGTGCAACTGGCAACCGGTAGTATCTCAATTTTGACAACTTTACAGGATGAAGAAGTTAGAATAATAACGCATAGAAGCCTAGTCCGCACACGCTAAGTGAGGCAAATTGAAGCGCTCCCAAAGGGCCTACACGAGCGGGCGGGCCGTCAGTGCTCAAGGTCAACTTGCACCGCGAACAGATCAAGAATTTTAGCTAAAAATGACGAAATGTGCGTTAAATGAGTGTAAAAATACGTCAGACAAACATAAAATAGATACTAACATCACATTCCACAAGGAAGTAACGCGGTTCAACTTGTATTTTTATATAAATATTCACTAAGACCGAAAATTAACCTACTACTAAAACTATCATTCTATGCGTTATTATTCTAAGATGAAGAAGTACTTATTTCTTGTTCAAAAATAGATTCCATAGCTTAGCGAGGGTTTCAAGCCACGAGACGCAAAACAACTTATGCCGGGAGAAACACACAACTTTTCACCCCACTATAGCGAGGAAAATGGTAGATGAAAGAAAAACAGTTTATTTTCGCATGCGTTCTGAATGTACTTTTTTTTTGTACTTTTATTTTTTGTGTCTAGGGTGATTATTGAAATTATTTTAGTCCCTCGATGAATTTAAATAATTTAATAAACACAATTAGTTATCACTGTCAATTTAATGTCAACAATAATAAGAATAAAATATACCAACGGATTTATATTATCTAACTAGGTAATGTACGACAAATCGCGTAGTTGAACATGTCAATATTTTTTGTTTCATCGTCAAGTTCGAATTACAAAAATTTTTTCCACGCCGGCGTGCAAAAAACGCTTTTGTGTTCAGATTTCTAATAAGAAAGAAAGCCTTTCCGAGCTAGAGAGGTGAAAAAATCATTTATATACCTTCTGATTTATTAAATACAAATACGTAGTGTACATACACACATGTGCAATAAAAATATTTAAAAACTACGTATTTAATGCCTCTGTGGCTGAACGGTTACCATGCCGGACTGCCACGCAGAGGTCCCAGGTTCGATTCCCGGGCCGGGAGAAATATTTGTATGGCCTACATTTATTTCTCTCGTGAGTTTGGGTGTAATTTGTGGTTGTCTATGTGTGTCCATGGCACCCGCGACACAGGGTTTCCCTAGTGCGGGGCTATGTTGAGTGTGTGCGTTATTATTATTATTATTATTATTTCATTTAATAAACCAGATGCATTGACTTACAAATAAATGGACGACGGGTCTAATACAAAAACCACGAAAAAATGTACCAAGTCAACCTATTTAAACGTAGTGACATGTAAAGGAATATGAAAAAGCTAAAACGTTGAATTTAAATTGTAATGTCATCGCAGTACTGTCTAATTTTGCTTGCTTCGCTGTCAGTCGAACAAACGAAGACTAAAGCGTGAATGACGCTCTGTATACGATTTTAACGCCCTATAAGTTCGGACACTTTTTAGCGCGGACCCGACGTCCATATAATTGTAAGTCAATGACCAGATGCTATATAAATAAATGATGGAAACAATTTTTTGTTCATCCTATAAATTTGTCAAAGTTGATACTGTCGATATAGTTTATTTCGACACGACTGCAGGAGGGTTGGCGATGCCACAGTCATGGTACCACTCTCAACGCGCTTAGGTACCCTAGTACTTGGTCCATCGTCGCGGATATAAAACAGTCACCGTCGAAAAAGGCACTATTATTACACCCATGGGGGTTAACAAAACGTCGAGTAAGAGTGACATAATCCCGAATGGTTCGAAAAGTTAGTGACCCATGAAATTTATTGTGCCCAATACCGAACTACAAGGGTTAAGTTAGAACAAGTTATCGGTTGAGTGCGTTTGCAGGATAAGTGTTATTGAATACGCTCATCGAGGCAGGAAGACTTAACATTCTGACAAGCTGGATCTTCTACACTGAAAAAAAAAAAAAAGATTAAAATAATCAAGATATTGTTTCTGGTTATAATGAAACTTGTTGTCATCTAAGGCTAACAAGCACAATAATTGCAGCAACGAGCATAATATTGTGCTGCATCAATTTTGAGTAATAATTTTAATCAATTGAAATTACTGCACATTTGCCACTAAAACTAAATTACTACCCGACCTAGTCCGCGAAATTCATATGCAAAATATTACTTTGTTATAATAATATCAAAAGAAGTCATTCTGCAAAAATAATTGAAATGAAATAAAAATTTATTGGCTTAAAATATGGTGAACAAGAGATGGAATACAGTAGAGACATAGAGCTCGTATTTTACCACATCTGGCAGGCAAAATTGAACCAAAAGTGATTAAATTAATTAATATTAGATTACAAATAATGTCTGCAGACATGCCCAAAACATCCAAAGTTCTAATTTTATTGCAATACATAGTCAATTCAAATAATAGCAAAAAGTATGATAGTCAAACAATGAAATAATATTATAATATCAGTAGTAATTTATATGTCAATGTTTATTCAAGAAATCGGTCACTGTGTAATAATTTTTGTCTATAACCCATGAAAATATCGCGTGCTAGTACAACATCATGATATTCAATAGAATTAGTATTACAATTCGTAAAGTGATATCTCTTCTCAGCCTCTAGTAGCTGTAAAGGTAACTCCTACCTGGCTGAGTGAAGAAAAACTTTCATAGATTTCTCAAATGTGGCGTTGGATAAACAAGCCGTTAAAACAAAAAGAAAACAAATAGTAACAAACGTATAGAGAAATTCGTAATGTCTGATAATTAGCTCAGTTGGTAGAGTGAGTGCCGTAAATAAAAAATACAGATCAAGGAATTTTTCTTCATGTATTAATAATTGTAATAAATCCATATTAAAATTCAGTTTTTACCGCTAAGTCACACTTTAAAATTATTGACCTTTGCATGCAACACCGAAATGACTAAAGAAGAATTCCATACAGACAAGTCGTCAGCTCATTTTTGAAATGTACAACTCGTAGGTTTTTTATGATATCACGAGGAAATGAATTAGCCACGCGCCTGGCGGAAAGCGATACGCCTTCCCATAAATAACAATTGCAAAGCTGCTCAGAGCTATAAATCCATCCGCCACGCTGAGAAATAAAGTTGACAAGTCCCACGTGCCTGCAGTTTCACCAGCACCACTTACCCTTCAAAATCGGAACGGAGTAATACTCGCATTATTGCTTGGCGGCCGAAATAATGGGAAAGGCATTTCCCCGGACGAACTTTTTCACAAGGAGCTCTATTCCAACTAAATCGTCTATTATGGATTGAAGATGTCCTTGAAAAAAACCAATGCGAACAGAGGAAGCGAAAGAATTGTCAGGAAGTTCATTGTTACTGTAGAGGAAGATAGGCATGTCTGTATGTCATGTTTAAATCATAAAAAAAACTTTCATAGATTTCTCAGAGATGGCGGCTAAGGCGATAAAGTCGTTGAAAACTAAAAACAAAGATGGTTCGTTCCGTAGCTCAGTTGGGAGAGCATCAGTCACGGTATGCTGAAGGCGCTAATTCGAATCCAGCCGGATCGAAATAATTCTTCTCAGTGTTCAATCTTAGTATTAATAATTGAATCACAAAGTTCAGTTTTAAACTTTGTTTTAAGCGCCATCTTGAATAATTGGTGTAATAACTGTGTTTTTTCGCACCAAGCAAATTTTGCTTTTTTGTACTCGCTTATCTAGTAAATTTTACCATTATGTTAACTCCTCCCATGGTAAAACTCGGTCAACATAACTTGCCATTTACAAACTTTTCTCGTTTAGAGTCAAATCGAATTGCCGAGTACATTTGTTACCAACTTGCTTTCAACAACTTTCTTTACCCGATTTTCGTAAGAACCAATGTAAACGTAATGTTTAATTATTTATTTGTGTGAAAAAGACATATTTGTATGGCCTACGTTATTTCTCTCGTTCGTCGAATTTGGGTGTAATTTGTGATTGTCTATGTGTGTGTCCATGGCACCCGCGATACAGGGTTTCCCTAGTGCGGGTCCATGAGTGTGTGCGCGTTATTATTAAGAAAATAAGAAAAGAAAAACTCGGAAACTGAAGAATTCCATTTTATATATCGTTAATTATATTTTCTCAAACAATCTCGGAAATGTTTGCTTTACTTTCAAAAAAGAACCTAGAAAGTATGACATTAACGGAGCGTGCAATTCTTTAAATATGACATTCATTATTGGGCGCTGCTTTAAAGTTTTAAATATATCTACTAACAAAGAGCTATGTAAACAGACTATAGAAAAACTGTCATACAGCCAACTGCCCATCAGTGTCCGTAATTGCGAGAATTAAAAAAAATGTCTATTGTTACTTATTATTTATTTATTTATTTAAACACTTTATTATACCACTAAGCAAATTACAAATTTTCAGAAACAATTTAAATATTTGTGTACAAAGGCGAGCTTATACCATAAAGAGATTTCTTCCAACTAACCTTTAACCTTTAATTTATTTTGCATTTAATTATGGTGTGCTAACATAACCGCACTATTTTCTTAAAAAATGGCGGTAAAATAAATGAAAGTAGTTTGAAATTATTATTGTTTAACCGACTTGAAAAAAAAGAGAAGGTTCTCAATTCGACTGCATGTTTTTTTTGTATGTATGTTACGCGATGACTCCGGTATTTGTAAAACGATTTTGATTATTCTTTTTTGTTGGAAAGAATAATCAAAATCGCGTACCTTTATAATGGTCCCATATAACTTTGAAGATCCAAATCCTCCACCTCTAAGAGTGGCTGTCCACGCATGAAGATTCATTTTTATAAATAGTGCTTAAATTTTATTATAAGGAGCAATTATTTAAATGGTTGATTTTGCTATTCTCCAATTCAAGGCGTTTTTCTCTCTCAATATACTTTGAGTAGAGAGAACCTCTTTTTATTATCTCCCGTGTCAAGTTCCGTATAGTGGCGAACTAGGGGATGAATCCGGGCTTGCGCACTTTCCTTTAACCGATTTCAATAAAACTTGGCAAATAGAAGTAATTCCACGTATTTTTGAGGTCGGTTTTTTAGTACTCTGTACTGAGATTATTATATTTTGTATATTTGATATTTTCTTCTCGAAAATGAACTCTAGTAAGAAGAGCAAAAATATAATAATGGACTATAATAGTGTTAGTCCTCCTATTTTAAAACAAGACTCAAAGCTTCTTTTACTTGTTCTAACATTATTCTTAATTCTTTACTCATTTATCATTCTTTATTCCTTGCCTTGTTCCCCAAACAATTTGAGAAAAGCACTATATATACCTCGGCGGGAACGGGGATTGCCTGACTTATAACACAAGGGCCTAGCTGCGCGCGTCCGGCAATGCCTTACTTCCCGGCCTCTGAAATAATGTAATAAATAATCTTCCAGTCCTAGCTAAATATTGATTTAACTGTGTTAGAATATAATATCTCGTAATAAAATACCTAGCCAACGGTAAAAGGAAAACATCGTGACAAAACTTACATGGTTATTACATAGGATATAAAATACTATATACTACGAGAACCCACTAATGACAACGCACTGTACTCCCATACACAGTGATTCATTGTAACGAGGAAAAAAGGGCTCTATTCCACCTGATTTACACACCCATAAATCAGAAAAAATAATCGCCCTCATTTCAACGAGATATCAAACACGAAAATACACCGTATTCTTAAAATTGTAAGAGTCAATTTCCAGGTTATTTTCCCAAGGGAAAATCTTATACTTATCACTTACGGTGTCTTGTCATCATACCGACAAAAAAATAGAGGTAATAAAAATACTGCATACAATATAATAGCGATATCAGGTCAACCAATTCCGAAAAGGGATTTATTTGATCCTCAAGATATAATTGATTTATTGTAAATGTGCACTTTTTTAAATAAACAATATTGTTTTCACCTCACTAGCTCGGAAAGGCATTTTTTTTCCCATTATAAATCTGCGTGCAAAAACGCTTTTGCACGCTAGCGTACCTTTTCCAGGTATTTTGAAATTCGAACTTGACGATGGACTGTGGTGCACCTAACTTTTATTTTCTATGAAAAAAAAATCAATGCCACGTTCGACGCGATTTATCGTATACTACTTATTTATGTAACATAAATCCGTTAGTATATTTTATTCTAATTATTTTTAACATTAAATTGACAATAATAAGTGATTGTGTTTATTAAATTATTTTAAATAGTCGAAGAACTAAAATAATTTCAACAATCACTTAATCACACAAAATAAAAGTACAAGCAAGAATAAAAATTGATTAGAGTTAATTCAGAACGCATTCGAATATAAACTTTTTCTTTTCATTAAAATAGGTTTTATAGTTCAACTGTTTTTCTTTCATCTACCATTTCCCTTGCTATAGTGAGGTGAAAAGTTGTGTGTTTCGATCGGCAGCAAGTTGTTTTGAAACCCTCGCTACGCTCAGGAATCTATTTTTATCTTAGCTTCCTTTGCATGCTTAGGTTTCAATACAAACACTCGAGTCAAATAACAACTTTGCAGCCTTGCATAACAAATAACTATTTTTATGTACGATGTATATATGTATATTACTTGTCCAACTATATTAATTGATCTACGGATAAATTATAAATGAACTGCATTCTATGTAACACTAGCATTATGTTTAAGCATACTTAATATTGTATAATAATATTGATCCTCTTTTTTTATTATTGCTTTATTCTTTTAACGATTGATGACATTTATAACCAGTATATCTCTTGATATTGATCTCCTGATAAATCTTGGTTGTTTAGTTGCGCGTTCGAATCAGTAAGTTAGGTTAGATTAGTATATGAAAAAGCAACACGAGCTGAACGAGCAAAGCGAGCGTGTCGCGGCAGCGGCCGGCGCGTAAGAAGCCAATTTGCTTACGTTTCCGAACAAGTTTTCATGTCAAATTATATAACATTAGTATACAAATATAATCAACATTTACTTGGTTCTAAACTTTTTAAAAATAAGTACCTACATTTTATTTTTAATGCTCATTTGTCTTAGTTTTGAGGCCTATCAAAATTACTTTATAGAAATCATTGACTTACAATTATATGGACGTCGGGTCTGCGCTAAAAAATGTCCGCACTTGTAAGGCGCTAAAATCGTATACAGAGCGCGACACTCCGCTTTAGTCTTCATTTGTTCTACTGACAGCGCGATACTGCGATGACATAACAATTTAAATTTCGAATAGGTTGACTTGGGACATTTTTTTCGTGGTTTTTGTATTAGACCCGTCGTCCATTTATTTGTAAGTCAATGATAGAAATCAAACATTTTTTGCATAACTCAGAACAGATTAAAATATCAATCGATTTAATTTATTTTATGTCTCAGAAAAATAGGATCAATCATTAAAAAAGATGACCGTTTACATTTTTTTTTGCTTGCTGCTTTTGCACATTTAAAAATGGTCATTTAAATACGTAACTTCCGTAAATGGTGAGGTTATTGTCATTAAGAAAGGTCAACTGTCAGTCATACTCTGCCCTCGAAACGAAATAAGGCACAATTAACATTTTTATCAAAATTGAGTTACATACTTAGAATAATAACGCATAGAAACCTAGTCCGCACACGCTAAGTGAGGCAAATTGAAGCGCGCCCAAAGGGCCTACACGAGCGGGCGGGCCTTCTCAAGGTCAACTTGCACCGCGAACAGATCAAGAATTTTAGCTAAAAATGACGAAATGTGCGGTAAATGCATGTAAAAATACGTCAAACAAACATAAAATAGATACTAACATCACGTTCCACAAGGAAGTAACGCGTTTCAACTTGTATTTTTATATAAAAATTCAATAAAACTGAAAATTTACCTACTACTAAAACTAGCCTACATGAATTTGATTTTTGCCTCACTTGTGACAGTTCGTTTGATATGAAACTATCATTCTATGCGTTATTATTCTAAGGTTACATACATATACGGAATCAGGAAAATAAGGCCAATCTACCAATTTTTTGTTGTAGAAATATATCTCAATAATTGTTGAATATACCTATTTTGCAGCTGGAAAGGCATAACTGACATCATTAATCTAATTTATTACTATAAAAAGTCATATTTGACGTTCATTATATTAAAAACACTAATATCAAAGAATTTCACTCAATAATGTACGGAGGTGTGCCCTTATTATGTAGTTTAATTACAATTTAATAACACAAAAAAGGCACAACAGTGATAATATTTTTATATTTATTTTCTATTAAAAGAAAAATTAATGTATTAAAACGGCTGATTAAAACACAATGAAAGTTTTTATATGTATTATGTATTTATAACATAAATAAACTGCTTAATGTCAAAAGTATATTTAAACTTTTCTTTAAATCAGAAACCTAACAAAATTATTTAAACATATTTATCTTCGAATTTAGAATTTGCTACCTTTCTTTCTTCCTAAGGCAGCGCTATTCTAATTCGTGTGAAAACAACGCAAGTTTGTCTCATATTATTCAAATCCGGAATACTAAGGATGAAATAATTTTGAAGAAAATAAATAACGTATTTCATATCTAATTAAAATATGTAGTAGGAGGAGGTGTGCAGGGTTGTAGAGATTCGCCCGGCTAGCTGGTGCCCCCTTACTACGTCCAGGAATCAAACGACGAAATTAGGTGAAGAGGACTTGGTTTATTGTACAACAGCTTACAATACAAGGGTGTCCAATAAAAGGGATTCGCCCCATCGCTTGCATCCAGCGCGGCGCAGAGTCCGCGACAAGTCCCGGTGGAAGCGAATATTACAAAAAGACACTGACGCAGAGATGTTCTCGTAACCTGTCCCGAAATATGGGGGCGAGTTCGAGAAGCTTCCGCTTAGTAGTGAGGATAACCGTAGAAATGCAATCGTTAAATCTCTCAATTTCGTTCAAAATACTGGTGACAGGTACATTACTTTAGGGAAAATCTCAACAGCGCGATTCAGAAATTACGTTTTTATGCCAATGCCATCTAGCGGTAAACTTCGGAACTGTTTTCACTAATACTGTCAAAGTTATTGGGTTACAAATATAAATTACAAAATACTTTTTATAAAATGTATTTAAAATATGAAATAGAAAATATAGTTTTCGACTTTGTTTATTCAAAACACAAGTAACAAAATACAATCGTTACCACTAACCGAATATTACAAAAGTATTTGAAATAACAACTACAAAATAAATAATTAAGGTGGTAATTAGTTTAAATATATTCATTATATTTGCTAATAATTTACCCTTTCGATAGGCATCATAAAAATAGTTGGATACATCTCCCATTAAATCTTTTGCATATATTTTTTTCTTCAGTGGCAAATATTGAATATCTACAGGATTCTTATCATAGAACCGTATACATTGCCCTTTGAATGGATTTATGACTTTGTGAAGACGGATGTCTATTTCTGACATCATTATCAGATGGAGTGGGGTGAAATATTTTTTTTTGGTACAATTCAAAGGGTGTGTAAAACCGAAGCAATAGCTATAAATCTTTTAGTCTTCATAATCTCTGTATCTTTTTATTCGAATTCTAAATTTAATTGTATTTGTACCATTTTACGGAGTATTTTGGTTAGTTAGTCTTATCGAAAATCGTTAAAAACAACAACAACCTTAACTATTTATGTAACAGTTTTAACCTTACCACAGAGCTTTTGTTTTGTTTCCTGAATTCAAATTTGTTCCGCAAAAGGAGACCTGGGGGCCTACCACAACCTCTTAAAACAATATTACTTTAGCCTTACATTGACTTTTCGTACCATAACGCGCTTAAAGCAAGCTTATTGTAATGTTAAAACTATGATGTTTTATTGGCAGTTTCGTGACTATTCATTCACTCAGTTCGTACCATGACGCGACTTTGACATTAAAGTAATATTTATTATTCTAGTAGTTCATTTTGTATTTAGTTTCTTTTTTTTCTCACAAAATTCAAAAGTACAAAATTCACTTAGGAAAGAAAAATATAATAACATATTCAAAACCAAATAAAAGTCTCTCTTAATAAATGGTTGCTACTACAGTGTGAGAGACTTCATGGACTCACATATAAGATGATGTGAAACATTTGGTGAACTAAAAAAAAATTATAGTCGCGCTTGCAATACATAGGGCGTACTATAAATTTCCGGAACTGGCCACTTACATAAACAATATTTAAAAAGTAATTATAACATTTGAAAACAGCCAGACAGCCAGAGTTACAACTCTGGCTGTAGAATACATTTTGTTTCATTTGACTGTCACTTGCTTTTACATTGCGGCGTCATTTTAGAAATTGGTTGTCTACACCACCATGGATTTAACTCGTGAAAATTTTCGTAGTATCATTTTCTACGACTTTAAGGGTAATTTAACAACGGAGCTTCGCTCGGCTTCAAACTGCTTTCGGCGATAAAGCACCATGAAAGACGACTATTTATAGCTGGTTTGCAGAATTCCAACGCGGTCGTGTGAATCTCAGTGGCGAATTTCGTGATGATCGCCCGTTCACTACTGTGAACAACGAAAACATTGATGCTCTGCGCCGTATGATCAAAACAGGCAGGCATGTGACATACCATGAGATTCGGGCATCTTTAGGCATAGGCATGAGTCAAATACAATCAATACTACATTAACATTTGGGTGTGAGAAAGCTGTGCTCTCGGTGGATCTCACACAATTTGACTGAGGCTCAAAAAACGGATCGTGTCACTTGGTGCAATGCCATGCTTACCAGATTCAACGAAGGTGCGTCAAATTTGGTGTGGGACATAATAACAGGTGACGAAACATGAATTTATAGTTATGATCCCAAAACACAGAAGTAATCGAGTGTATGGGTCTGTCGAGATGAGCCGAAACCAACCAAAGTGGCGCGCGTGCAAAGTGCCTCTAAGCGGATGATTGCTTCTTTTTTAAATAAAACCGGACACGTGGCTACTGTTGCTACGGAGAATCGTTGTACCGTGAATAGTGATTGGCACACGACCATTCGTTTGCCGGAAGTTATTGACAAACTCCGTAAAACACAGACAGATGAATTTTTGAAGGCGAACAACGTTGACTTTAAGAACCATCCCACGTACAGTCCCGACCTCGCCCCGACCTTATGACTTTTATTTATTTCCACAAATTAAGAACCAGTTACGCGGTCAACGTTTTTCATCACCTGAAGAGGCTGTCGAAAAATATGAAAAATATGTTTCAGAGATTGTCACAGAGGAGTGGCATAAATATTTTCAAAATTCATCTCATTCTCATTCAAAAGTACATTAACGCTAACAGAGAATATTTTGAGAAACAATAAATTAAATTTATAGTATTTTTTTCTTATTTATTCCGGAAACTTATAGTACGTACGTATTATTATTTATGATGTGTTTTATATTATTTTTAAGTCTTATTTAATTTAATTTCTGTGTAACGTAATATTTTTTTGTTACAAGAAACGAAAGTAAATCTTATACCGCTGAAATACGGTCGCTTCTTTTTTGGGGAACTAAGTAAACGTCTCGAATTCGCCGTCGTTCAGATACTGACTGCTAGATGGCGGCACATTGCCTGAAATTTCAATTTGAAAGCAAAACATAACTCTCGTAACTTGCAATAATAGGCATTGAACTATCAGCGATTATGCCAACAAGGTAAAGTTTAAATTATAATGCACACACACACACACACACTCAACATAGCCCCGCACTAGGGAAACCCTGTATCACGGGTGCCATGGACACACACATAGACAACCACAAATTACACCCAAACTCACGAGAGAAATAAATGTAGGCCATACAAATATTTCTACCGGCCCGGGAATCGAACCTGGAACTTCTGCGTGGCAATCCGGCATGGTAACCGTTCGGCCACGGAGGCAGTTTTAGTAGAGGCAGTTGTGTGAATTTTTGGCGACTGTGGTTCTGATAGTAATCGAGGCTTAAGTCAATTCCATTGTTTTTTCTTCCATGATTTCAAGTACTTTAAAGTCTATATCTGTTTTTGTTAGTTATTAGGAAGAACTAATTAATTGCCACACCCCAACGGGGTATGTTTGTGCTAAGTAGTTACTTGTGTAGTCATGTACTAATATTATTTGCAAACAAACAAATATTTTAGCGACTTCAAATAAGCCTTATAGTAAAAATGATTGCATTATCGGGCGGAATCACCTTCGGCTGACAATGGGACGTGATTAGCTTTCATTCTGGGGAATGTTGGTGTAGAATTTGTCGCGATTGTCGACAATTTTTTATCAAATGATGTTTTCAGTCTCGAGAACATCGAGACTTTTAAGACTTAAGTTTAAGGTTCTGATAATAATCGACGCTTAACCTTAAGTTTAAGTTACTTAAGTTTAAGGTTCTGATAATAATCGACGCTTAACCTTCCAGTGGTCGCACCCTTGCGCCGAACATAAGCAGTCGCGCGCGGTCTGTGAGACCGTAACTTTGCTCGTTCAGTTTGAGAAGACAAATGAATATTATCATGACGTTGTATAGCACATAATAAAAATAAGTCTTTTGTCTATATAAATGAATATAAAAAACATTATTTACTTATTATTTTTTTCATTTGTACTTATTAATCAAACAGTCTACAAAAATTGAAAATTTTACTCGTATGAGACAAAACAACGTTAGAAATCAAGAAAATAACAAAGAAGATGAAAATTTCTATCTTAATCGTTAACAGACATCATAATTATTACTAAGACCAATAAAAGTTATTATCAATGATAATTGCACAATTTTGTAGGAACTCTAAAAGCACAATTATTTTTAAATGTTGTTTTTTTCACAATGTTCTACGTAATATCTTAATTCTAATATAATAAAAAAGGAAAACAAAATAAAAAACTTCTAATTATTTATAAGAGTAGGTACAGCGTCAAGAGCACGTCAAGCTTGACACCTAAGACTTAAATCCAACTCTATGCCGCTTACGATAAATACGGTCCAAGTACAAAGTGTCAAGCTTGACGTGCTCTTGACTGTACTATGATAACCTACTTCTTATCAGTATCAATGGTTTGACATCATCAAAATCTTCATCTTCTGTTTCCGCCTCCTCTGCAAGCCGTTCTGATTCGTCGAACATAATATTACATAAAATAATGTAATTTTGTAATATACGTAGATAGATATACACTTTATTGCACACACACAAGAACAAAAACAGTACATAGACAATATAGAAAGCTAATCAGAGCGCCAATAGCAAAATTTGAATTGTATAGATAGTCAACAATTAACATTAATTTTATTAAATAATATAGTACAAATAACTTGAAATACTCACCCAGGTTTCAATTTCATTCCATTAATTTTTTTGGAACACGACCGGTCGCGCGCGGAATCTGAGACCGCAAACATAAATAAAGACACATGTGCGCTTGCGACGAATGTCACAGGGCTACTAAAGAGATGTACCTCATCTCCTCGAGGATATCATGGTCGCTCAACCATCTATGGCTTATAGTTTTAGTAAAATGACTAAAATGAGGTCGCTGCGGTCTCGGAGACCGCGCGCGATCACTGGAAGGTTAAGGCCCCTATTTTTTTTCTTCCGTGGCGCGCGTGAATAAACGTATAGCACGTGTACGTCAACACTGACATCCACTGACTAAAATGCGGCTACGTGACAAAATATTTTTTTTTGAGATATCATAAAAAACCATAACCCAGTTTTATTATATGAATCGTTAGGGTAAGTTCCGATAAGTCAAACATGTTAATTAACTTTAGCTGTTTTTAAAAAAGAATTTTGTGCTCTATTTTTTGCTATTTAAAACGGTTATTTGACCATTTGTCACTTAGCCACATTTTAGTTAGTGGACGGCAAAACTTACGTTGGTTTATGCAATCATTGTACAAAAGGTGAAAACGTCACAGTAAAATAACTTAGTTTTGAAATAGTCTCGAGAGTCGTTTTTCCTGGATTTTATTCCGGAATCTCGATTTTTGTAAATGATTCGCCATACATGTAACGTAGGAACACCGCGTAGGACGAATTCCTACGCCGCGAACATATTGTTAGCTGTTGAACGTGAGTCACTTTATTGACCCATGTATATGTTAAACTAGTGGACATGGAATTTTTCCAAGGAGAGATTTAGGGGCCATTCAGTGATTTAGACCTTATTAGAGGAACATTATTCCTATAATCCCGTAAAGCCCATAGTTCATTATAACGAAAATATCGCATTCAGAGTTAGTGCTACATATTCTATACGATCATAGGGTATCAATAGACCCATGTAACTATCATCTCGTTAAAATTCTGACCGACTTATTAAATCCATGTGTGCATGCTCATGTAATATTATTGAAAAACGAAACATGTTACACCTGGTTTAGTCTGTCGAGTGCATGTGAGTGAATGTATATATTTGTATGCCTACTGTTTGGCCGGAGACAGTGAAACTTACGTATTTTGTAGGTACATGTCAGCTTCTATATAACCTGTGTTTCCACAAATAAATGAATTATTATTATTATTGTAGAAAAATACGTATATTTGTTAAGTATATATATGTATTCTATTTTTCTATTCCTGTACTTTAAATCTGTCAATTCTAATTTCATAAACCATATTACAAAGGCGCTTTTTTTAGTTCTGAACTAAAATTCTATTGTCTACTAAACTTTCCTTAACTTCTAAACCAATAAGACACAATGTGTTAAATTTGAATTACCTAACGTAAAATCGATTAGTCCAAGCATAGAAATAAATGGAGAAAAGTTAGACCTTGTTAATAAAGCAGTCTTCTTAGGAGTGACCTTAGATAGTAAACTTCAATGGTTTCCACATATATCTTCCCTGGCCAGCAGATTAAGCTCCGCTGCATACGCAGTCCGCAGAATACGTGAGCTTACCGATGTTAGTACTGCTAGAATAGTTTACTTTAGTTACTTTCATAGTATAATGTCCTACGGGATTCTCATGTGGGGTAAAGCGGCAGATATTCAAACCATATTTGTATTGCAAAAACGAGCGATTCGTTCTGTGTACCGTCTAGGCTCTCGGGTTTCTCTCATAGAAAAGTTTAAGGAGACTGGTATCATGACTGTGGCATCACAGTACATTTACTCAAATATTTTCTATTCCCGTAAAAATATACATAATTTCAATAAGAAAGAAGATATTCATAATATTAACCTTAGAGCTAAGTCCAAACTCATGTTACCACGATTTCGTTTAACCAAAGTAAACAACTCTTTTATGGGGAACTGTATACGTTTTTACAATAAGATTCCGGAGCATATATTAAGTTTATCATTTTCTAAGTTTAAAAACTACATTAAAAATATTTTGATCGAAAAATCATATTACAAAATTGAAGACTACGTGTTACATAAAGATGTATGGAAAGACGACACGGCAGAATTCACACAAATTTGATTCAAAGTGTATTCCATAGCATTTAAGTTTATTTGAAAAGAGCAATCCCTAGAGTTTCTTGCTCGTTCTTCTCAGGGAGGTCAGCGTAGTGTACGAGCAGTAGCTTAAATGTGACGTTTTCAAGTGTAAATTTATTTTACGTATGGAATAAATAATCTTTGATTTTAACTTTGACTTTCTTTAAAATTTCATTATAGTTCTTTTCACAGAACTACGAGTTTCAAAAAAAAAACGCCGTATATTTGCTAATTAAAATATATCAAATATGACGCTTCTCTAACGCTCTACTGCCTGATTGGTTAAATTGGCTTAAAGGTTTTGCAACCGGTTCATAAACTTTCATTAAAAAAAATGATTAGTTAAAATATAAGCGATACTTGGTCACTTCTATTGGCCTGACATATATTATGTACACTACCCCATATCGTATTCCCTATGGAAAATGGCATAACTTTTTTAGACCACTTTTATAGAGTAAAAAAACAGATTAAAAAAACCAATACAGTGGGTACCATCGCACACTGAACTAAAGGCGAACGATGAGGCTGATATCCTAAGATAAGCGTGGAATAACAGAAGGGCAAGCGATGAATATACTACCATGTTACTCAGAATGTCTTCCCAAATATAGTCGAAATGTGCTCGATGAATCATATCTGATATCGCACAATTCAGTGTCAGTCTCCTCGTTTACCTTGGTTTGCAGAGTGCGATTATGGTAGAAAAATAATTGTCATGGCACCAAGGACGAGAACCGGACACGTTCCATTAAAGAGTTTTGCTTTCTTTATCAAAAAAAATACAATTCTCCTAATTGCGAGTTATGTGGAGTAGTGGAAGATGCATACCATTTGTTACTGGAATAAGTCCGGTACGAACAACAGAGGGCGGCATTGATGAGAGACCTGCAGATCAACCGAATATCTTGTGGTGCTATAAATTTTATATTAAGCAATTCCCACACGAAACAGGCAAAAAAACTACTATTTGTTGAATCGGCTCTCTAACAGCACCGTCCAGACAGGTAAGCTATAGTTTAGGGTACGATGGTGCTGGCATATACATTGTATAAAAGTTCGTAAATAAATAAAGAAAAAAAAAAGTAACCTACATCATAGAGTACCTGGAAACATGTTCTATATGCACAATTTGCTATATCGTAATTGTACTTTTCCAAGAACATGTCTACAACTAGAACATACATTATTTCATAGTTATCATTCATGGAATACATTATAAACTGAAGTTCGTAATTAGGGTTGGTATCAGGTGTTACTTTGGAGTAGGGTCAGCTATTCACGACTTAATACAAAATGTACATAACTAACGGAATATTTCACCTCTTCGGCTTCTCTTTGTCTCTACGTCTTCTATATAATTTACATCTATTTTCGTATTTCTTCATAATATTTTGGTTTTTAGTCACAATAATAAATAACGAATATTCAATGACATTAATATTTGACATTGATGATATGAAAGACGATCGAGATATATAGAAAAGGAACGGAGGGTACTGGCAGTGCGGAGTAATATGTTGGTAGGTTTGCTCGTTGCTCTAAGGAAGTCAAAATTACCCGTAATTAGGCGTTCTGTCAAGTATTTTTAATAATCTCAGTACAGAGTACTAAAAAAACCGACCTCAAAAGTACGTGGAATTACGTCTATTTGCTAAGTTTTATTGAAATATCCCCTAGTTCGCCACTATACAGGACTTGACACTGGAGATAATAAAAATAGGTTCTCACTACGACACTACACAAAGTATATTGAGAGAAAAAACGCCTTGAATTGGAGAAATAGCAAAATCAACCATTAAAGTAATTGCTCCTAAATTGAAGTTAGGCGCTATTTATAAAAATGAATCTTCATGCGTGAACAGCCACCCTTCGAGGTGGATGATTTTCTTCAAAATAAAATGGGACCACTATGGAAGTACCCCCTTTCCAACAAAAAAAGAATCGTGAAAATCGGTTCACAAATATCGGAGTTATCGCGTAACATACATACAAAAAAAAAGAATATACAGTCGAATTGAGAACCTCCTCCTTTTTTGAAGTCGGTTAAAAAGGCACACAATGCCCGCCGCGTCCAATACAGTAATGCTTTCAGAATGCTGTTGGGGCTCACTCGTCATTGTAGCGCTTCAGGAATGTTCGCCGAGAAACGTACTGATGATTTTTACGCCATTAGACGGAAACGGGTTGCTTCCCTGTTGAGCCATGTGCGAGGTAATCAAAATGGGATCTTGAAGGTATTTGCTGATAAATATGACTGTTCCATCCTAAAGTTCTGGGTGGACCTAATCATATATAGGTTGGTAAATAAATTTTACGACTAACATTATTATTATTATAGGAAATGAAACTATTTTTCCGGCTTTAAATCGCGTATATTTATTTTTTCAAACAAACCGACGTTTCGGGCCGTTTACAGGTCCTATGATCACGGTTGACTGAGGTGGTACAGTCTTCAACCAGTTATGTCTAATATTGATGCAAACCACCTTATTTTTTCACTATAGTTACAATAGTTATATATAGGGCCCGAAACGTCGGTTTGTTTGAAAAAACAAATATACGCGATTTAAATCCGGAAAAATAGTTTCATTTCCTATGTGTAACAATCGCGAAAACCTAAGAACTCGATATTATTATTTTTAATTAACATAGTTGTAAGAACCACCAGAAATAAATTAATATTATTAATAATGACAGAAACCTCAAATTGAAGTAAGCTTTACTTCATAGGTTTAACATAGAAGAAATAATAATAATCTAAGAAAAAGATAGACGAAGCAAATTGAAATATTAGTTTTTATGATACAGTATTTTTTTGTTTTTTATTAAACGATACGATATCTTCAATATGGCAAAGGCGGTGGCGGGTTTGGTACGATCTTAAGACTCCAGAGCCTTTGATCGCGAGGGATTTTCCTACCCTGCCACCCTTAATATATCAAATGCGTTACGAAACTTAGCATCAAAGTGTGATTTCCACGCGAATACCTTAGAAGGATAATAATGTGTAATACGTCTGTCGAGTAATTTCACACCATTGGTGTAATTTTGTCCTGTTTTCCATTGACTTACAATTATATGGACGTCGGGTCCGCGCTAAAAAGTGTCCGAACTTATAGGACGTTAAAATCGGATACAGAGCGTCATTTACGCTTTAGTCTTCGTTTGTTCGACTGACAGCGAAGCAAGCAAAATTAGACAATACTGCGATGACATTACAATTTAAATTCAACGTTTTAGCTTTTTCATATTCCTTTACATGTCACTGCGTTTAAATAGGTTGACTTGGGACATTTTTTTCGTGGTTTTTGTATTAGACCCGTCGTCCATTTATTTGTAAGTCAATGCTGTTTTCACTGCATCAATTCACATAATGAATCTTTATTGCATTCCCTTTTAAAGCATTCTTCTTAGATATAGTACAACTATGTAATAACAAATTATATATATGTATACATGTGACATTTTATAACTCCTATTCAAGCTTAGAAAGGTTGTTGACTGATTCCGTTGGCAGAGTCTTCAAACCTCTCTCCTAAAAGGTTGTATTTAATAGCAGTGAAAGTGTGAAAGAGCTCGTCCAGGGAAGTACTGTCACCTTACCTATTTCTGCCGCAAAGCATTACTTTATATTTCGTTTTGGTTTATGAATTACAGGCAGACAAGTTCCATGTCTACTTATGAATCAGGGTGAGAGGCGCAATCCCAGTGCCTCTCAGATCTTTGTGATTTAAAGCTCTTAGTGGCACTGCAAGTGTTAAGGATAGGCGTATCGCTTACCACCAGGCGCACTTTTTTGTCGCGTGACTTGGTATTATAAAAAAATGACCAGGCGTAGCGTATTGTTTTTTTTATAATATCACTTGGGCGTTATCTAGGCCCAGTGGATATATAAGATGCTAATCAAATTTACTGTGGTAACTTTATAATTCGAGAAAAGAGGGACGTAAATTGCCTATTAGCCGGTAGCTTTCGATCTGTTCTTTTATTTATTGTGTTGCCATGTCTGTTCTAGACAAATGCGGTTGTGGTAATTTGGGTGTAAAATGTAACTAGAAGTCAAATAAGTTGAAAAATAAATAATGATGGTCTGCGTGGTTTCGACGCACTGCGGCGTTGGATCATAAAGCCGGTTACTCTGACGTCGCAGAGAACCGCACCGTCGCACCGCAGCACCCCTCCCCGCTTCATCTCCTGGCCCCGTTGTGCGATGAGCCCGCGTTTCATGGCCACGCGCCGTTTCAACGCACCATGTGACATATAGTTGTAATTTATATGTGACGTCACCGCTTAGGCCGGAGCCGCACTGGTACGGCGACGCGAAAAAATAGGTGGCCGCATTGCAAAAGCGAGAAGCCATCGTAACACCGCTACGTCGCTTAATGAGCGGCCGCACCGGACAGGCTAGACGATCAGTGGCGCAATGTGGTTCCTCTCATACAACAAAAAAAAAAAATATCTTTACGTCTCGTTAAATGAGTACTTATCATAACATCTGCTATGTCCGAACTATCAAAAAAAAAAAAATTGAAGTACTTTACTAATTACTTTCAATAGCAAAATAACCTCCGAAGTGAACACATCTAATACGCTCTTTTCTTATCAGTGACTCATCCATTGTTTACGTGTTTGTTTGTCGCCGATTACCGGAAATTGAATATTTAAGTAGTTTTTTTCTATGATAGATATTAAACGTTAAGGTATGTATATTTTAAATACATTATTTGTTTACGTAATTATCATTTAGTATTCATGTTATTTGAGCGCTACGTTATTAGCTTTTTTGTGTCAATTTTGAGATTTTGTTTCAATTCATTTTAGCGTTTAACTGTTTTCGTACTCTTGTTTAATTCTATATTGGGTATAGAAAATTAGAAATAACCTTCTATTATAAGAATCTACTACAATTGGATCCAGATTCATCCGGTATTTTTGAGTTATTTATGTGCTACGCCAAAGTAATGTGTTTCGAAGCGGACTGCTACGAAACTAAATAATAATTATAATTTTTAACAAATTGTATTGATATAGATTTTTATTGTTTCAGGTTCTAGTCTACTCCGCGTTTTTAACCGACAGTTTGTATTCGACATTTGGTATAAATACCAGAGATTAACAAGTTCTGAGCGGATACAGCATGTATTTGAACAAATATAGAGGTCTATACAGATGGACAATAAAGAGAACTGTTGTTTTGAACAACAGCGTTTAAAATACATCTGTACGAGGATAAACTCACTGTGGAAAAACATGCATTCAAAAAGGCCACGATTCTTGCGATACAAAATTGGCTAATGACTACTGAATCAATTAGCCTTGGAGCTTGTCTGTCAGCCGAGCTTCTCGACTCGTTATCTTCAAGAAAACGCGGGCGACCGAAGAGGAACTACAGCAAATGTTGTAAGAGCTCGCAGCAGAAGAAGAAGCGAGATCCCCCGCATTGACGAATCATTCGTTTCAATGTTGAGTAATGACTCAACTGGAGATAGCGCAGTTGACGGTGTCAATTACACTGAAGTTTCGGTCAATGACGCTGTTTCCCTTATCGTGGAAACGAAATCGACAAAGCACCAATATTTGTTAATTCAGGAATTCGTAAATAGTAAGTTACCTTTTAATTTGTTGCCTAGTTACAAGTCTGTTTTACAGGCAAAATAAAACAGGTAAAATAAAAATCAACTTACTGTCACTGAAGCGCTGAAGTTGAATTGCAAGCTCTACTTGAACATACAACTTCGCGGCTACTGGAGTCATAAAAAGAAGTGCTCGAGTCTTTTTCTGCTGACGATCCGGACACCTCTCTTGTCCTAATTGGGAAATGGGGGTTTGACAGAAGTACGGGCCACAGTGAGTACAAGCAATCTTTTAATGGCTCTGAATCGAAAGATGACAGTAATTTGTTTGTCACTTCATATGTTTCTTTACAACTTTTAAAAAAATCTGAGCAGAAAGATGTAGTGTTTTGGAAAAATCCTCATCCTTCTTCGACGCGATACTGTCGCCCAATAGGGTTTCAATATAAAAAAGAAACTACTGAAGTTTCCATTGAAGAAGAACGATATTTTTTTGAAAAAATTAATGCATTACGTGCCACAGAAATCAACATTGGTCACAGAACCTGGAGCGTACGCCATCACCTTCAGTTAACTATGGTCGATGGAAAGGTATGTAATGCATTAAGTGACACAACCTCCACTAAATGTTACATATGTCAGGCAACTCCAAAAGAAATGAATGATTTAGGTTTATCCCTTCAAAAGGCAGTAAATCACGACCGTTTTGCTTTTGGGTTGTCACCTCTTCATGCTTGGATTAGGTTTTATTTGCATGTTTCCTATCGTCTAGATGTTCAAACCTGGCAAATCAGGGGTGATATTCAGAAAGAAAGCGTGGCAGAAAGAATAAAGCTCAGTCAATCCCAATTCAGGGAAAAAATGGGTTTGATTGTTGATAAACCTAAGCCAGGCGGAAGTGGTACCTCAAATAATGGTAACACGGCTAGGAAGTTTTTTTGAAAATCCTGAAATTTCTGCTGAAACTACAGGAATCGATAAAAACTTGATAGAACGTTGTGCCATCATTATGCAGCCTTTGAATTCTGGGTATAGGATCAACTCGGATAAGTTTAAAGAGTATGTCAGCAACACCCAGGCAAATTGTTGCAATTTATTCATGGTATTATATGCCAGCTTCTCTCTATAAAATATTAGTCCATGGATCTAGCGTGATAAATCATGATTGGAGAATTGTCCGAAGAAGCCGCAGAATCGCGAAACAAGGACATTAAATCGTTTCGACTCCGATAAACCCGGAAGATGTCTAGGACTATAAATAATAAGGATCTTCTGAACAGGCTTCTTCTTAGTTCTGGTCCTTTGATATCGGGACTTAGAAAGTTGCCTAGAAAAAAAAGAGGAATTTGTCAAATTTTTAAACTACTTGCATTCTTTGTTATTTATTATTAATTATTGATTAAGTTATTAATTATGTATATTATTTGGGATTATTTAACTATTATTAAGGAAAACGTACATAATAATTACTTTAATCATGTTTAATACAATTTAAATAAAATACAATAGAAAACATTGTATAAACATTTAGATTTATTGCGTAATTTTAAGACAACTTTTGTGAGTTTTTACGTATTTTTATATGTACATACATTTTTTCTTTCTATTTTTTACAATAATATATCTTTCATTAACAGAAACAAACTCGTTTTGATACTCACAACCCAAAATTTTACCCCCCTTATACCCCTTAGTATGTGACGGCGGCCGCACTCGTATAGTTGAACGACAAAATCAAACTATTTTGTTTACGTCGTGCGGTGTCCTCTTCCCAACTCTTCGCTCGAATACGTCACGCTCTTTCGCACGAACGCCGCAAGGTAGTGCGGTCGCTCAGGTATATCACCGCATATTTTGTCGCAAATCGTGGCAAAGCGCAATGTCGCATCGCTGCTTGTCGTACGAAATTCAAGTGTCGTCGCGGGCCGCTGAATAATTTTATTTAATGCGGACACCCTCATTACTTGTAGAACATTTGAAATTTATTTTCGATATAAACAAATAAATTTCGTTTGTCGTTTCTGCAGTGCGGCCACCGACATATGTTTATGAGTTTGTTTTCACGAAAACACCGTCGCGTCGCAGTCGCCTTAGTAGTGCGGCCACGGCCTTAGGGACATTTCGGACCGTCATTTCTCGGGTTCGGAACTGACATGAATCGGATATAGTGAACAAATACTCTTATGGTCGTATTCCAGAACTCTACTCAATGCTCAAGTCAGGATTTGAGTATTGCAGTGAGCATTGAAAATCATACACTAGTCCTTGCCATTAGGGTCGTATTTCCAGTGCTTGTGTTTCCAGTGCAATCCTGACTTGAGCATTGAGTAGAGTTCTAGAATACGACCCTTAGAGTTACTTACTCATTCTTGTAAAGTAATTCTACTTTACGAATAAAGTGAAGTAGGGCCGTTTCATGAATTTAAAACGATTTTAATTGTAATTTTGTTCACCTATTAAATAAAGTTATATTGAATTTAAAATCTGAACGTGATTGGAAGTTAATCAAGTATAATTGCTTACTCTCAAAGTTAATACAACCCTACTTAATAATCAAGTCAAACACAAGTTCCATTTAACTTTATGGTATTAATTTTGAGTTCAACTTTAAATATATTATGTATACTTATACACGTGCCGGCACACTTTGCGGAACAAAAAATGAGTAAGTAAAATAGTAATATTTGTAACCCAACGTGACCATGGGACAAAAAAAATATACGCGATGTAAATCCGGAAATTTAGTTTCAATTCCTAAAAATAATTTGTCTTAAACGCTGAGCGACCGCTTCTGTCGAGACGCGTGGAGTGACTGTTTTGTGCACATTATGAAACTTTCTCGTACAATTGTTCAAACGGCGTCAGATCATCCAATGCTCGTGCACACCCGCTCGTAGCGAACTTCGTTACAAGTTGCAGCGCTACTTTGTGGCCTTTTACAAATAAAATAATATATTTGTAATCGACGCTGACATTTTTAGCGTCAAGCGAATTTGCTAGGAGCATCGCGGCTTGTGGCCCTGGGGTAAGGCCTCACAGTGCTTGGTCTAGTATCTGTTTGCAATTTCGACGTGTAGATCTACCCGCTCGGCATGAAAGGGAAGGCGCTAAGACCCGAGCGGCCGCACCCACCCCGCGCCGGTGCCTGTTCTCTGAATGAGCCCTAGTATACTACGCTTCAATACTTCTTACCTTCTCGAATAGTTATGTTAGCCTTCTTCACATTTAAATCAAGTTAAACAAAGCTCCACACGACTCGAATTTCGATTAAAAGTTTAATTAACAGAACTAAGTTTTTAGTTGGTTCTACATTACCTTCAAAATTACATGAATTCACTTAATAACCTAGTCATGTGCAAAACCAACGTGGGTATTCTAATTACTTATGTATCGAGTATTCTAATTAGTGCTGCCAGGTCACGAGTGTCAAAATGCGGGACAGTCCGGTAAAAAGCAGGATACTTTGTGGTTGTCTGTGTGTGTCCATGGTACCCGCTATATAAAGTTTCCCTAGAGCGGGACTATGAGTGTGTGCATTATTATAATAATCAGTCATTGGAATAGGTAGAGTTTTTTACCTAAACTTCGAGGAACAGACAGAAAGTGGAGTCTTACGACAATATTTTTTTGGTTTTGGATCTCTCCCGAGATTGGGAAAATCTCTTAAATACATAAAAATATTGACGGTATTTGGGAAGGGCAGGTAGATTATATTTATCTTAGCTTTGCGACGATTTATTGTAACACCAATTTTTCGGAATACTTAGGATTTCTGATTATGACATGAAAAGTTAAAACGTACTGGAACACGATGATTCGATGCAATAGTTTTAGGATTCCGTAGAAATGTCCATAAATTAACTAAATTTTTGAAATATACAATGTTTATTTAAATGTGACAGTGTGGAGAAATTCTATACCATAGAATATACAAGGAAACTGTCCTACTAACTATTAAGTCTTTTTTTGTGAAAACAATTTTGGCATAGTCAGCTTTTTGGTCAAGCGTGAGTTGTCCATAGAAATGAATTAAATTGATAATTTTTTTAGCGCTGATCGACTTAGTTTCATAAAGGAATCATTTCATTGTATGGGACGAAAAAATCGGGTCAGCAGAAGTTGGTCAAATTTAATTTTTTTTAAATGGATATGGTTTCGGATTTCCCTACAATGTTCAATTAAAAAAAACAACAGTCTGTATAACTTAACAACTCTAATTAAATGTATTAAGTAACTATATTAATATGAGTATATCAGAGGACTGAAGAGGACAGCTGAGTGCAGATGAACTAAAGAGATCGAGTGTCAGGGTAAACGACGAGATAAATTTATGACCAAGCAGCTGCGTTCCCAGGTGTACAAGTTTCTAGAAAATTAACTAATTATACATTTAAGAATAAGTGCAGTATTTTTATAATGAGTACCCCTTTCACGTTGTGAAGTGAAACTGTAGTTTGGTAACGTAGAAATTTTGTCCACGAAAAACCACTTTGTGACTTTATAAATAAGAAAGCAAAGAGGCCAAATAAACTTATCTTTTTTTTCCTTCGCATGGAGGAATAGAATAGAATACGTTTATTTGCCAGAATACAGGAATTACATAGGTCTTAAGTAAAATTAGGTACATTGTATTCAACCTGCAAGCAGATGTGCAAATGATAATGGGATTTAATGTTTAGTCTCTATAATTTCAAATTAATGTAATGAATTTGTAAATTCTAAGTATTCTTTATTACTATACAAGCAATGTGTCAAAAGTCATTTTGTCAATTGTAATTTAAAAGTATGTCATGTAATAACTTAATTTCATCTGGTAATTTATTGTAAATAATTATACACATGTTGAAGCAGTTATTCTTATAAATTACTTTATGGCAACTAGGTTGGTATAAAAGATTAATAATTTTTGCTCTAGTATGCCTTTGAATGACTTCACCGCGTATTTTAAAATATTGAGGATGAGAGTTGACATAAACGCATATATCCTAATGTATGCATTGCTGGCAAAGGTAATATGTTTAGCCTTTGGAACAGCGGTTTGTAACTGTCATCGAACCACGCGCCGCAAATTGCTCGAATACACTTCTTCCTGATTTTAAAACGCTCTTTCTAAGACTATTGAGTTGCTCCATAGTACAACACCGTAGCTGAGTACGGACTACCGTTGGCCTAAAATTGTTTTCTACTCCGAGTTGACGGAAGGCAAATGGAAGTATAGTGGTCAACATCTTCGCCATTAGCATGTACTCAAGAAACATCTACACGCTTGCGTTATTGCTCCATCGGGTTGGGAGTCGTTTTGGCGGTCTACTATCCATAAAATTGTAAAAATATTCGAAGAAAAGCAAATCGAAATATTAAACGAAAAACGCCAAATGAGTAAACAGACCTAAGCCCTCCTGTACTCTGCAGGTCAACTTTATTGCTCTGTTTGTGATCGGGCAGCTAAGACAAAATTCGGTATGGCGACTCATATTAGGGCACACACACATGCTAGGCATACGCTTATTATTATTATTATTATTATTATATGGTATCACTCAGAGCTTTAAATCGCAAAGATCACGAATTAAATAGATACTTATTAATATTTTTAGTGGAATGTAACTTCAATTTGTATTAGTAATAATGGAAATTATAATAATTACTTTACACTACACACACTTATAACGTAACTACACGTTTATTCTGTATAAGAATACACACTGTAATAACACGATATACCTATACATTAGACATAAGTATTTACGTAGTATATTATTTCACTTCGCAAAGCACACGTCTGTCACTCACTCGCTAGAAAACCAGCGTCACAGCCCATTCTCGGCTGTGGCTTTAGCTGAATGAGATCCTTTTGTATACGCCACAGTCGCATACATGGCAGTATAGTATGAATTTATACAGTTAAATTTGTTGTTTGGTTCAAATGTTTAGCTATGCTGTTTTTTGTTTTTTTTTTTCATTTATATTACGTTTTTGTGTTTGTTTCTTGTTATGTCGCGTATACATACGTATACATGGTTTCTATTCTATTCTATTCTGCTCTGCTCTGTTCTGTTCTATTCAATGCATTGGGCCAGCGAGTCGGACTAAGGCTTAAACCGTCGCCATAGTGGAGACCCAATGGGTGATGACCAAAAAGATAACCTCAAATTTCCGGATATTTTATAAATAGAAAAAAATAGAACACGAAATTCTCATTTAAAAACATTGACTTACAAATAAATGGACGACGGGTCTAATACAAAAACCACGAAAAAAATGTCCCAAGTCAACCTATTTAAAACGTAGTGACATGTAAAGGAATATGAAAAAGCTAAAACGTTGAATTTAAATTGTAATGTCATCGCAGTACTGTCTAATTTTGCTTGCTTCGCTGTTAGTCGAACAAACGAAGACTAAAGCGTGAATGACGCTCTGTATACGATTTTAACGCCCTATAAGTTCGGACACTTTTTAGCGCGGACCCGACGTCCATATACTTGTAAGTCAATGTTTAAAAACATTTAAAATTAGTTAACTTGTTCAACTTATCGGAACCTACCCTAACAATGCACAGCTGAAATATTATTAAACAATTTCAATATTGTAAAACTGGGTTATGGTTTTTTATGATATCTCAAAAACTTATTTTGTCACTAAGCCGCTTTTTAGTTAGCAGACGGCAGTTATGTCACAGGGTGTCGGACGCAGTAGCAGTGCCCCTCAGATCTTTGCGATTTAAAGCTCTGAGTGGCACTGCAATTGTTACGGATAGGGGTGCAGCTTACCATCCGGCGCACTTGTTCGTTCCGGCCATTGACTTACAAATAAATGGACGACGGGTCTAATACAAAAACTACGAAAAAAAATGTCCCAAGTCAACCTATTCGAAATTTAAATTGTAATGTCATCGCAGTATCGCGCTGTTAGTCGAACAAATGAAGACTAAAGCGGAGTTTGGCGCTCTGTATACGATTTTAGCGCCTTACAAGTGCGGACACTTTTTAGCGCGGACCCGATGTCCATATAATTGTAAGTCAATGGTTCCGGCACTTATTATTATAAAAAAAGAAAAACAAGTAAGATACTGGTGGTACTTTCTTTAACGAACTTTTCACAAGGAGCTCTACTGCTACAAAAGTGGTAATCGTGAAAGGTATAGCTACTAAATATTCACAAAGACGTACGTAACTTAGAAATTAAAGTTACATAATACATGCTGCCTCAGAAATTCAAACCGTTGACCTCTCACTTGGGGAACAACCTCTCTCCTACTTCAAGTAATTACTTATACCATACCCTGGTTCCGGCCTTCGGATTTCACCACAGAATAATAAATACAGTAGAAGTGCTTAGTTTTCGTGGCATGTGTGCCAACAGTTCGCGAAGTTCCGCAAACTTGAGTCCGCAGCCCGCCATATTCGCTTTGTACGTTATGCTCGTGTCAATTTTCTCGCGCAAAACCACAAAAATCGTAAAAAAAAAGCCTTATTTCGCTACTTTAGGGTGCAAAAATAATAAAAGGGTGTAATAATTAATGTCTATGGTGACGTTTCGTATCACCATTAAGTCTTATATTATGGTAGTTTTATTTTTTGGAGAACTTGTAAACATCTCGAATTCGTCGTCGTTCAGCTATCAACCGCTAGATGGCACCACCCACATTGATTGAAATTTCAATGTAAAATCAAAACTTTGTAGCTTGCAATAATAGTATTGAACTTTTTTCATGATACCTAATGGGCGGGACGAACAAGTCGAGCGCGTGGTGGTAGCGATACGCCTATCCATAAAAGTTGCAGTGCCATTCAGAGCTTTAAATCGCAAACGTCTTATGGGCACTGCCACTGCGCCCGTCACCCTGAGACATAAATTGATAAGTCCCATGTGCCTGTAATTTCACCAGCACCCTTATGCTGCTCACATTAATGCTTGGCGGTAGAAATAGGTGGCAGTAGTTCCCTGGACGAACGCTTTCGCAAGGAGGATATTACAAATTAAATTATATTATAGTCGTCACCAAATAAGAGGCCAAATTTGACAGCTAAAGAAGGCGATAGTATGGAACTTTGAATGCGATCAACGAAACAATAAATAAACAATTATTAGTATAATTGAGTTTAAAAAAAATACGTAAATTTTATTGAAACATTATGTAATATGAGGAAACATATTTGAAGTACTGTTTTCGCACGAATCCCAAAATAAAATGCAATTTTGAGTTACCTCGAAACGTCCTGAAAACAGTTACGTCCTCAAGCAATTTTTTTTAAATAATAGTGTTGTATAGTATAGGAAATGAAACTATTTTTCCGGATTTAAATCGCGTATATTTGTTTTTTCAAACAAAACCGACGTTTCGGGCCCTTTACAGGTCCCATGGTTCCTGAGACCCGTGAAATGTAACATCCCCTTACAGGATGCAGGAGTTTACAAACTTGACTGTGAGTGCGGTCTCTCTTATATTGGACAAACAAAGCGAAGTATTTGTACCCGCGTCAAAGAACATATAGCTGATGTCAAACACCGTCGCGTAAACAAGTCTGCAGTCTGCGAGCATGTCATGGATAAACCTACACATTCAATGAAGTTTGACAAACCCTAGGTCCTTGCAAAACAAGTCCGTTATCTACCCAGGATGCTGCGAGAAACCATTGAAATTAAAAAACATCCTAATTTCAACAGGGAAGATGGTTTCTCCGTACCACCAGTTTGGGATCCAGTATTTCCTCAGTACTAATTAATATGTTTTATCGAGTTCTTAGGTTTTCGCGATTGTTACACATAGGAAATGAAACTATTTTTCCGGATTTAAATCGCGTATATTTGTTTTTTCAAACAAACCGACGTTTCGGGCCCTTTACAGGTCCCATGGTCACGGTTGACTGAGGTGGTAGAGTCTTCAACCAATTATGTGTAATATTAATGCAAACCACCCTATTTTTTCACTATAGTTACAATAGTTATTAATTAAATACCTTATTTTTAATTTTACAAAGAAAACATTCCAATTTACGCTACATTAAGTTTTACAAATTATTTTATTGAATGAATTTTTATTAGGTTTAATTTATTATTAATTATTAATAGAAATTAGAATAAACTAAAACATATTAATTAGTACTGCAGTCTTATGTCTGTTTGGGATTTTTCATTAGAGGAAATACTGGATCCCAAACTGGTGGTACGGAGAAACCATCTTCCCTGTTGAAATTAGGATGTTTTTTAATTTCAATGGCCTCTCGCAGCATCCTGGGTAGATAACGGACTTCTTTTGCAAGGACCTGGGGTTTGTCAAACTTCATTAATATGTTTTAGTTTATTCTAGTTTCTATTAATAATTAATAATAAATTGAACTTAATAAAAATTCATTCGATAAAATAATTTGTAAAACTGAATGTAAGCGTAAATTGGAATGTTTTCTTTGTAAAATTAAAAATAAAGTATTTAATTAATTACTATTGTTACTATAGTGAAAACATAGGGTGGTTTGCATCAATATTAGACATAACTGGTTGAAGACTGTACCACCTCAGTCAACCGTGACCATGGGACCTGTAAAGGGCCCGAAACGTCGGTTTGTGTAAAAAAACAAATATACGCGATTTAAATCCGGAAAAATAGTTTCATTTCCTATGTGTAACAATCGCGAAAACCTAAGAACTCAATAGTGTTGTATTTTACATTTTTATTGAATTGATATTCAATTATTTTTTGTGCTTAGTTGGTATAGCGTCAGTTGAATCCGGCCGGATCGAAGAATTTTTTCTGAGTGTTCGATCTTTGTATTAATAATTATAACACCGAGTCACTTCGATTTCTCGGAAAAAATATAAAAAAAAATTATGAACATTATTCGAGATTGTTACTTGTTGACATTGACAACTTCTAACTTATTACCAGTCGTATAATTGAAAATTTATGAAATCCTTGGATTCTTGGCAAATTAATCTTTTTATCAATGAACATACTTATTTACACTAAATTCTCGTAATAAACCATTTATGAATATAATTAAAAGAATTGGATACAATTCATCGGAATGTGGGACAATTTTACGAAAATAAGAGGAATTGCTACAAATGAATTGCTTTTAACAGAATTGCACGATTTGGCCTTCTAGACCCCCTGAACAACAATGAACCGAAAAATAATCTAAACAATCGCAAACTCTTCGAATTTTGAATCGATTTCTCGTGAAAATCGTACAATCTGATTACCGATATGATTAGTCCACATCCCTATTCGCGTCACGATGACAAGTGTCAAATTTGACCTCTTACTTGGTGACGACTATAACAGTCCACAATTAGTTTTTTTTTTTAATTTGAAGCTACGACCAATCATTATCAAGATTACATAGTGTTTCAAAATATGAATATGTGAGTTTTGAGCAGTTCTGATAATAATCGAGCCTATAAAGGCACATCCATTGCTTTTTCTTCCATGGATTTTGCAAACAGTAAAAAACCAACTTACCGTATAATCAATCGCATACAAGTCCCTTATAACTTATTCAAACGATCGAGGGATTCAATCCAAGAGGCCCCGTTGGTCCATGATAATGTATCTGTGATGGTTTTTCTTTGTAAACATGAATGTGGTTTTACTGAAGAATTGAAAAGTACATTGGTTGTAACGTACGCTATGGTGTAGTTTCGAATGTTAAATGATGATGTTTTAAAATTCTTTTAGACTAGAAATGTCGATTGTAGTGTTTTAATTTCAAAATGATAATGTTGTCCTATCACTTCCAAATTATATCGTGTAGCAATGACATATGTCTGATAATTGTCTTGTACGATATCATAAGCGACCGATCACAACCAAATAAAACTAATTTTTTAAACAATTAAAATGCTGCAGAAGCTTAGAATTGTATATACCACAGTCCATTTCTTGCTTTCTTCTTTATTGCTTAAGAATACTTTGTTATTTACAAATATTATGTAGTATATTGTATTATAGTTTAGTATAATTACTTTTGTTGATGTAAACAACGTAACAATGACACAATCCTCAGTGGTTTCTAAATGTTGTCATCATTGTAATATACCTATGTAATTGATTGGTAATAAATAAATTAAAATATATATATATTACACTGTTCACGATAGTAAATCTTATTTCAAAATGAGAGTTAAAGAGGACTATTCACTCTTCCATCAATTTTATAGGTAATAAATAATGAAATATGTATTTACCTAAATATTTATATTATAGGTTAAAATAATTTCATGTTATTGATATTGTTTTTTTTTTATTACATAACTTTTTTGTTATTCACGTAAACCCGTTATTGTAATAATAGTATCCTGTATTTAGGTCTGCAGAAAAAAAATGTTTAGAAATAAGCAGTACCTATATTTTGTTTGTGTTTTCCTGTGCAGTAAATAGGTCAATGGCAATAAATGAAAAATCCCTTAAAGAATAAGAATGTAACTTATATATAAGGATAAGCATATAATTTTAAAATGAAAAAATATATATTTTAAAATAAACTTTTCGCTCGTTAATTCACTTCCATGTTGCCTCTGTTTTTTCGAACCATCCCACCAATATCTTTTAGTGTTGTCATTTTGCTTTCTTTTATTGATTATACCCAAATCGAATCGGCAATCCATTTCTTTAAATCTGACAGTTATTGCAAGTAGCAATAAGCATTTTAAACCTAATAACTGATAACACAGCCTTTGCTAACATATATCACATAAAATTATCGATTAGAAACGACGCTGCGTGAGCTTTCATGCCATAAAGAAACATTCTTTCCCTTGCTTATTTTAGAAAACCATTAAGCAAATTAATGGAATCAAAGAAGCCCCTTTATGCATTTGACAGGCAACTTCGCCTATTCACTTGTCAAATGCAGGGTCTGAATTAGATTTGAGCCGTTTTGACTTACATACGCTTCACGGCCCGTAATCGCCTTCTTTTTGAAATAAAAAAACAACTACGTGTTGAATGCAATTTTTTCTATCTACGTGTAGATAGCGGGTAGATCCGATAGCACCTATTAAGTACCATGTCCGGGCGAAGTTATATATTTTTAAATACACAGTCAACTGTGACCATGGGACCTGTAAAGGGCCCGAAACGTCGGTTTGTTTGACAAAACAAATATACGCGATTTAAATCCGGAAAAATAGTTTCATTTCCTATGTGTAACAATCGCGAAAACCTAAGAACTCGATATTTTTAAATATATATCCCTTTTGAATATTTTCAGTAACTATAGAGCTTCTTGTGAAAAGTTCGTCCAGGTAAGTACTGGCACCTTACGTATTTCAGCGACCAAGCATTAACGTGCGCATTACTGCGTTTCGGTTTCGAAGGGTAAGGGTGTTAGTGAAATTACAGGCACATGGTGCTTGGCAAGTTATGTCTCAGGGTGATGGGTGCAGTGGCAGTGCGTCAGATCTTTGCGATTTAAAGCTCTGAGTGGCGTGTCGCTTACCATCAGGCGCACGACTTCTTCGTCCCTTTGCTTAGTATCATAAAAAAATATATCGTCAGAGTTTTGTAGAAAGGACGAAAATGCACGACTGTTTTAAAATATTTACGTTCTGTTTTAAAATTTAATTTTGGTTTTAATTAAGTTTAGTTTTAAAATTAAATTTAAAACAGAACGTAAATATATTTTAAAACAGTCGTAAAAAAGTACTAAAACGACGATATCACGGGTTTGTAATCAAAGTCATTCCTTAGAGGAAACTACGAAATGTACATAGTTGTTTATAGCAGTGAAAGGCATTAAATTAGTGCTGGAAAAGCATTGTGTTTTCCAGCAGATACTGAGTTCGCCCCTGGCGCTACACAAAGTGTCTTTATACTTGGTGTCCTTGTTTAAGTAAATATGTAGACTGTGTTTAATAAAAATGGAAGTAAATTAATTTGCTACTTGTGTGTTTAAATTAAATAATTTTTTTTGTTTGTGTCTTTTAAACACATGTTTTTTTTTCTTTTGTCGTGTTATTTGTGGTTCCGTCTTTATTTCTTTAAACAGGTTTGTAAGTGTCCTATAATAAAATATCATGTCTTTTTTTCTTTCAACTTACACTTACAAGTCACTCTACTTACATCTAACTCTATGTACGGCATCTTCATAGCATAAAGCAAATGGACACGTTATCTTAAGTCCATGTATATTTTGTTTGTTTTCCCTAATATATCAAGTAATCCGAGAAGTTTGTCAAGCTATGCTTTTGAAACCAAATAGAGCGTGGAAATTGTACAATATAAGCCACATAATTGGTAGTTAGTTCTATTTCAAGTTCAGTACATGAAAACAAGCAGCAACGGTTGTATTAATTTGTGTTGTAATTAGTAATAAAATGCAAAAAACATCTTTTCTTTTTATCATCGTCATCGGGTTCACAGAATGATGGCAAGTTCCCAAGGCCGTCTAGTTAAAATCTTATTCGAGTAATTCCTAGTTATCATATCCCATACAGCAGGACTTGTCTCAACTTCGTCTATAAATAAATCCATATTACAGTCTTCTATACTTACCCATCCCATTTCTACTAAATTATTTTTTAAAAACACGTTTTTGACGCCTCAGAAACGTGCACTCAACTGATCGGCAGCCTACGATTTCAAAGAGCCAGTCAGCTCTCGCTGATAAGTTCTCGGTGTTAGTGCAGCATCTAAGGTTATAACTTTTAGCAGCGATGCAAACGCGATGCAAAAGCTATGCCAACGCGATGCAAACGCGGTGCTGTAGTGACGCAGTCGCTAATCGGCTACCTTTACACAAACGCGCGATTTATTTTAAGCAGTAATGCAAGCACGCGACTGCATCGATACAAACGCGGGATTGCATCGCTACACTTGGTGTATAAAGGCGTTTGCATCGATGTAGTCGCGCGTTTGCATCGATGCAATCGCGAGTGTAGCGATAATCGATGCATCTTGTCACCGTGTGCAACCACTTTAATGCGCGTTTATTTAAAACGGGCATCTGCATTATCACCTACTGCGAATTGCTTATAAGATCTGGTAAATTATAACGCCCGTTGAACACTCATCGTGTGAATATGCTCTTATTGTTTAATGTTGTACAGCATTTTTGTTTGAGCAAATGGCGAAGATGTTAGTAGAAACTTTGTCCAGCAGAAGTTTGTTGTTGGGGCAATTTATTACACAACTTCTGCGTACCTGATAAAAATCCATGGAAGTGATTCGTTTAGCTCTTTGAATCTATTTTTATCTGTGACAATTTAAAATAAACATTGTAATGATAAATGTGAACAAATTTGTTTCTGCAAAGGGCCACCCCTAGAGTATCCTACTCATTTCTCTCAAGGGAATCTACCTTACGAATGAAAAAGTGCTTAATCAATTATACGATTTTAAGAGTCATTTCTTTACATATAAAGATATTTTGGAGTTTGAATTTGAATTTAGGAAGAGGGAATGTATTCTTTCCTGCTACAAATAACATCTGACTCGAGGGACCATAATTTTAAACATGATCATTATGATTAACCTTTGTCAATCAAATGTTATTTTTATTTTTTATAATACCAAATGATGGGACGGACAAGTCGGCCGTGGTAAGCGACACACCTATCATTAACTGTTGTAGTGACACTCAGAGCTTTAAATCTTCAAAGATCTTAGGGGCACTGCCACTGCGTCTATCACCCTGAGACATAAGTTGACAAGTTCCAAGTGCCTGTAATTTCACAAGCACTCTTACCCTTCCAAACCGGAACGCAGTAATGCTCACTACTGCTTGGCGGCAGAAATAGGTAAATTGGCAGTACTTCCCTGGAAGAACTCTTTCTTTAATTAAAAATAAGTGTAGGGACGATTCGATACAAGTAAATAAGAGTAAGGACTCGATACTTTTGTTTCTTTAACGTGTACTTTTAGTATCGAATAAAGAAACGTTTATTCAGCTTAAGAGAATTCAAGCAAAAGAGATAAAACAAATTAATGGTTACATATATCTATAAGCTGAAACGTATCCAACTCCGCATATGTTACAGCTCGCCTGCTGTAACGCTGGTTTCCAGTTGGAACCGTTTTCACATGATGAGTTGGCACGTAAGTACTAAAGTGGCAAACACTAAAATTATAATGTAACTTAAATATTAACTAAAAACAAGTAGAAAAATTACTAATAGGAACTATTATGTGACTTGAATGTATATAAAATACTACACTTTTCAGGGATTATTACATGAATTGAATGTATATGAAATACAGCACATCATATCAGCCGGAAGACATCCAGACATCCCTTCTTTCGATTTTTACCGGTTGTCGGAAGAAAAATACTTCTATCAAATCGTAAATTAATCCCATTTCCCGGTAAAAGCACACCTTTTTTCCAAATTATTTTTCCTTTCCATTATTTTTCGTAGGTATTTAATTATTGAATTGTGCAGTGCGTGCTTGTTAAAAGTTAATTACTTTTTTTGTTATTAAGGTGCCGCCAAAAGTATGGACATATTCATTTGAGTATGTATCGATACTTTCGTGGTATCGGAACACGCCTAATTACGTGCATTGCTGTCGTTTGTATTGAAACTCTACTTTGTTATTTTTCGCTTTTTATTAATAGTAACTGTTTGTGGTTTTTAAAATTGGCTTCTGCCGTAGTCGTCTCAAAACTCGCGTCAGCGGGTTCGAGGGGGCCGTTCGAGGCGTCGGCCTCTTTCGGCGGGGTCAATCGCCACTCGTGGAGTCGAGCGGGTCCTGGGGTTGGGTATAACCTTTGGGTGTCGCAATAGGGTGAGCTGCTTCAGATGGGAGTCCCTGCCGGTGGTCCGGCAGGTTTCTCAACCATCTTCTGGTGTCTAGTCAGGTGGGGCTTCCTCGGACCCAAGTAGGTCCCTTGGAAGCAGTTTCTCGTCAGGGTGTTGGGCTCGGTGTGGTGCCAGTCCCTGTATATGGGTATACAGGGATTGCCCGGCGCGCCGGAACATGGTCTTGGCCAGGCGATTTTGAGTGCTTTCTGCCACTGTAGCATTTATACGGCACTGAATGGTCCTCAAGTATAAAATTAGCCAAATATAATTCTGGGTAATCACCATTCGAGGAAAAATCTTAACACCGCGATGCAGAAATTGAGTAAAAAGGGTCAATGCCATCTAGCGGATTTTTAGGGAACTATATGGCGAACAAAGTTGCTTAAAGTCTGTGTACTAGCATATAACTTTTTTATTAAAAATCCGACTTCAAAAGTTCGTGGAATCACATCTGTTTGCCTAGTTTCATTGAAATCGGTTACCGGAAAGTGCGCGAAACCGGATTCATCCCCTACTTTGCCTCCCTTACAGGTGGAATATTTTCTTCAAATTTAAATGGGACCAATGCTGACGTACCCTCTTTCCAACAAAAGAGAATCATCAAAATCGGTTTACAAACGTCCGGAGATATCGCGTAATACACATACAAAAAAAAAACAGTCGAATTGGGAACCTCTCCCTTTTTTAAAGTCGGTTAAAAATAGGTTTGTTACACTACTTATCGCGTAGTTATACCATACCTAAGGGGAATGCTTTAAAAGGGAATGTAATAAAGATTCCCGATGCCCCATTATGTAAATGGATGCAGTGAAAACAGGACAAAAATGGCAGAACGGAGCTCTCTATACATATTGATTGGGGCTTATGTAAAACCGATTAGAGATAGATCAATTCAAAATAGTAAATGGAAGATTTGGTAGCATGTTACTAGACAGAATTTTCGTATAGATGCCAACTCGTTCAGTACTTTGACCTCAATTAATTGTTGCTCAAGTTTTTAATAATAATAATGTTTGTTAATTATTAATACAAAGATCGAACACTCAGAAAAAAATCCTTTGATCCGGCCGGATTCGAACCGACGTCTTCTAGCTTACCGTGCCAGATGCTATACCAACTAAGCCACAGAACGAACCAGCGGACCTCAAGAATTTTTCTATGTGCTTGCGTCGTGTCTTTGTATTTGGTTTTTCAACTACTTTTTGGACGTAGCGCCATTTATGAGAAATCTATGAAAGATTTATCACCCAGCTAGTACCTTTACAGCTACCAGTCCTGGCTAGAGGTGTTTTTTTTTTCTGAGTGTTCGATCTTTGTATTCATAATCATAACAAACTAGTGGAGTAATTTCACAAAAAATAATTGAATATCAATTCAATCAAAATTTAAAATAATAATGTTTCTGGAAATAGGCCAATTTGCCGAATGTGTTGGTCTGGAACCATGATAATTCCAGTTCATTTGAACTTAGTATTTTAAAACATATGTATATGTATTTTTTTAAGTACACACTCGTAGCTCCGCACTAGAAAGAAACCCTGTGTCACGGACACACACATAGACAAACACAAATTACACCCAAACTTATGCGACAAAGAAATGTTCAGGCAGTTATATTTTAGTTTTATATTTAAAATATTTTATTATAGGAAATGAAACTATTTTTCCGGATTTAAATCGCGTATATTTGTTTTTTCAAACAAACCTATATATAATATAAACCTATATATAATATATAATATTTTTTATTTTCAAAATTACACAATAAATTAGTAGCAGTAGAGCCTTTGTGAAAGAGAAAGAGTCGTCCAGGGAAGTACTGCCACCTTACAAATTTCTATCGCCAAGCAGTAATGTAAATATTACTATGTTTTGGTTTTGAAGGGTTGGGGTGCTGGTAAAATTACAGGAACATGAGACTTGTCAACTTATATCTCAGGGTGACGGGTGCAGTGGCAGTGCCCCTCAGACCTTTGCGGTTTAAAGCTCTGAGTGGCACTGCAACTGTTATGGACAGGTGTGTAGCTTACATCAGGCGCATGACTTGGTCCCAGCACTTGATATTACAAACAAACTCAGAGGTTCGAGCCCAGATTAGAACCCACAGTCTCTTCGTGAGAGGTGGAAGGTCAGCCTATTAGGCTACCACGGCTTTAACGCGACATATATAAGAAATAAATAAGAAGGAATTAGTTCTATCAAAACACTGTAACAAATCCTTCTCATACATCATAGTATTAAGTGGTGTTTTGTGTAATAACACAACCGTCTACTGTACTAAGTAAGATTATGATCTTGTTCATATTTGTGGGGATAAACTCCGCAACCAAGATGCGTATTTTGTCAACATATGATCTTGTCGAGTATAGTCATTCTGGCGTAAAGAAACCGAGTCACGCAACTCTAGGTGTACTGTATTTAGGGTGCTAGAGTAATTCGTTGCCCTTTGCTGTCCTCACTAAAATATTAACAAAGTCCTCACGCGTTCCTTTCTTCACTACGATGACAGCGTTTGTCTTCGAGAAGATGGCACAGTGTTGTTTATTAAAACTTAGTTCAAAGGTGATCAGCCTCGTATCTTTCTACATTAGTTTTGATAAGTAGTTTCATCGCGCTCACCCCGCGCGGTCGAAGAGCGGAGTCCGCTTTGCCACCGCGCAGCGACCGCATGTGTCTGTCATGGCAAAATACGCTTTATTTGTTTAGCTTTTACGTTTGACTTAAATGGTGGCGTCTAAATAAACATTTGTATATATCTGCCGTCCAGTAACTAAAAAGGGGCTATGTGACAATTGGTCAAACGTCCATTTTCAATAGCAAAAGATAGAGCACAAGTTCTCTTTAAAAAATAGTCAAAATTAGTTAACGACTTATCGGAACTTAACCTATCGATGTATAGCTGAAATATCATTAAACAATACAATATTAAAAACTGGGTTTTTGTTTCTTTATGACATCTTCATTGACATTGACGTCTTTATTTCAAACGTCATAGATCGAGAATACCAGCGCTAAACGGGTTAGCACGTATTTTTTTGCATCCAAGTAGGTACGGAATCTTATAATAGAAGCGTATAATTACACTTACTAGTATACATATTTGTGACTATCTAAAACAGCTAAAACACGAGTGGTATACGAATGCTACATGCAAACTTAACGCTTTTACAGATCTGAGTGGGCCTCTATGAGAACCGTCGAATATATAACCAGAAATAGAGACGAAATAAGGGCCATATATTCCTGGTAAATAATATTCTGTGTCAAGTCAAGTCTGAGGAGATAGTGGAGTACATCAGACATAAAACTAATTACACCCTGATGGTCGAGCGGTTGGAGTCCCGCCGCAACGTGAATTTTAATTCATTTGTGGTGGAGAGTGCCGACCGGACATCTATCGACCTTCATGAAGGAAGAATTTTGACCGAAGTTTTGACCGATGTATCGACTATTCCGCGGCCGGTTACCTGACACCAGATTACACCACACGTCGTCGACAAGTGCAATTCGTGTATATTAGTTAGAAATAGTGTTTGATTATATTGTATGTATGTTTTTCCCTAAGGTATATATTATATGTGTGTTCATTATGTATGTTAGTCTATAAGGTATGTATTTATGGATCTTTGTAACCTGAATACAAATAAATAATCTCAGTACAGAGTACTAAAAAAACCGACCTCAAAAGTAAGTGGAATTACGTCTATTTGCCAAGTTTTATTGAAATATCCCCTAGTTCGCCACTATACAGGACTTGACACTGGAGATAATAAAAATCGGTTCTCACTACTCAAAGTATATTGAGAGAAAAACGCCTTGAATTGGAGAAATAGCAAAATCAACCATTAACGTAATTGCTCCTAAATTAAAGTTAGGCGCTATTTATAAGAATGAATCTTCATGCGTGAACAGCATCCACCCTTCGAGGTGGATGCTTTTCTTCAAAATGAAATGGGACCACTGTGGAAGTAACCCTTTCCAACAAAAAAATAATCATGAAAATCGGTTCACAAATACCGGAGTCATCGCGTAACATACATACAAAAAAAGAACATACAGACGAATTGAGAACCTCCTCCTTTTTGAAGTCGGTTAATAAATAAATACATTAAATATATATGTTTTGTTTTTTTTTTTCAATAGGAACTTTTTTTATTAATTTAAGCAGCTTTATCGAGTTCTTAGGTTTTCGCGATTGTTACACATAGGAAATGAAACTATTTTTCCGGATTTAAATCGCGTATATTTGTTTTTTCAAACAAACCGACCAATCAGTCAATCGTGACCATGGGACCTGTAAAGGGCCCGAAACGTCGGTTTGTTTGAAAAAACAAATATACGCGATTTAAATCCGGAAAAATAGTTTCATTTCTTAAGCAGCTTTGTCACAAAATACGATTACGCCGCTTTATACATATAACTTGCCACCAAGGCAATTAATAACGCTTCTCCACGCAAACCCTTTTTAACCGACTTCAACAAAAGTAGAAGATTCTCAATTACACTGGTCCCATTTAGATTTCAAGAAAATATTCCACCTCAGACGGTGGCAAATTAAGGGATGAATCTGGTTTATTGGATTTCAACCACTTACCGTTAATCGATTTCAATAATAATAATAATGACGCATACACTCAACATAGACCCGTACTAGACAACTTCGAGAGAAATAAATATAGGCCATACAAATATTTCTCCCGACCTTGACGTCGTTTAAAAAGATTATCACCGAGATATTTGTAAAGAATGCCCATAAAAATGTTATATCATTTTCTTTTTGGGGTTCCTCTCCTATCGGACAAGATCATGGCAATTATGACTTCAGAGACAGCCGCTCTAAAGCGCGAGGTGATACTGCAGCCGTAATATTCCCTCAAATTGTTCAACCAGCACAGCCGGATTCTACCAATACTACGTTTTCGAGCGATTTTGCCTTGGATAATAAGCTGAAGTTAAGTGTGCTTATTGTTCCTCATGAGGTGGCCGAAATACGACATCTTCCTGCACTTAATGGCGCTCATAAGCTCCACTTTTTTCTGTTACATAAAAGATATTTTTTATTTATTTTCCACATTTATATAACTCCCATTGCTATTATAATAGTGTTGTAACTCAAAATATGTGAAATTTAATATTATATCATTAATGAACGTAAAATTTGATTCTCTACAAGTCAAAAAACCGTTTTAGAATATTGTAAGAAACATTCAAAAGACATCTACTTAACTCAAAATGAGACACACTTTATGTGAGCCAGTTCTGGCCAAAATAATCCTTATTCAAAAACATTCAATTATTTTTTCCATTTTTTTGTTAAATATATTTGAGAAATTGTTTAAGGTGTCTATAAGAAACTATAACATATAAATTTTAATGATTTTTGCGTGAAGTGAGTAATTCGTTTTTCATCGATTCTGAAAAAGTCCTCTTTTTGAGTTAATACACTATTGTATTAACAGTGCAAAATATACAATAAACAACAATAAATAATCAAGCTAAATCTGTAATTCAAATAAACTACTCGAGACCTGCGGCCTGAAAACGTGATCTTTATCATCCCCGTTAAGAATATTAAGTTTCTAGAGACGCTTTCTAAATGTAATTAAGTCGAAATTAAATTTCTTATACTCCGTCCAACCATTTATATCTCTTTTGACATATGCATGCTTCCGAAGTTCCGTAATTATTGACATACAACCATCATTGACTTACAATTCTCTGGACGTCGGGTCCGCGCTAAAAAGTGTCCGAACTTATAGGGCGTTAAAATCGTATACAGAGCGTCATTCACGCTTTAGTCTTCGTTTGTTTGACTGACAGCGAAGCAAGCAAAATTAGACAGTACTGTGATGACATTACAATTTAAATTCAACGTTTTATCTTTTTCATATTCCTTTACATGTCGCTACGTTTAAATAGGTTGACTTGGGACATTTTTTTCGTAATTTTTGTATTACACCCGTCGTCCATTTATTTGTAAGTCAATGATAACCATATACAAAAAATACAAAACTTCCTGGACTCTTTTATTTTTTTAATTTTAGCGAAGCGACGCGCTCTTTAGATCCGATATTTATCGAGTCAACAGATTATGTAACCTTATGGTACGTGGCTAATAAATTATAAAGAGATGAAATAAATAATTATAATAAATTTTTATTGTTCACTACAACGAATCGTCGGATTCTACTCCATATGAACGGGAATCATCACGTGAATCGTCGTTAACATTAATTATTAAGTCTTGAGTACACAAATTGTCAAACGCAACATTACGATTCCAATTAGACAATATCTTCTTCTTTGAATCCGCTCACATTCACGATTTAAAGTACTTCATATTATATAAAGTTTCCTATGCGATTATTAAAAAAAAAATCGAATCGGAAACGCATAAGGACATCACTAATTGATTAGAATTCGTCCTGTCAAAAGTTAAATAAATGGTTCGACGGAATACAAACGCTTATTTACAAAAGACGTAAATAAAAAAAAAATACTGACTCCAGCAGCAGTGATAAAGCAACATTTAATTGTTCAATTATTATACAACCCCTATTGTTGTACCTAATTATTTCTATCTGTTTTAAACACCCAGACGTAGTAATTTTTCGCAAAAATGTAAGATTTCATAAGAATGGGAATCTGGTAACATGTGACGTGTTTCTAATAAATGTTTATCGAAATTGGACCTGTCTGGTTGCTCATGCCTAAACGAAGAAATATTTTACTAGTTTGTCAAATATACAATGTGTCACCGTTCGTTTTTCGGAGCCAAGAAACAAATCAATTTAATTGACAAGCGGTCAAAAGAACAGCGAGCGAAATTAATCATATAGATTTATTTTCGTTGGACAAGAAATGAGGTTAAGGCGATTAGTTAGAATTTAAAAGATTTTCGGAATGCCCGCCATGTTGAATTATTGCAAATTGTAAGAAATACTCATCGAAAGAAGTCGGGACTTAATAAGACCTGTAACACATGTAACATTGTATCATATAGGTCAAACAAAGCGTTACTTGGTAACCGTAGCAGCAGTAGAGCTCCATGTGAAAGCGTTCATGCAGGGTAGTACTGCTAACTTACCTATTTCTGCAGCCAAGCAGATCGAGATGAATATCAGCATTATTGTGTTCAGGATTTGAAGGGTACTGGTGAAATTAAGGGCATGCGGGACTTGTCAATTTATCTCTCAGGATGATGGGCGCAGTGGCAGTGCCCCTAAGATCTTTGTGTTTTAAACCTCTGAGTGACACTGCAATTGTTATGGACATGCGTGTTGCTTACCATCAGGTGTACGACTTGTTCGCCCCGTCACTTGATTTTATAATACCTTACCTACCTTTGCGTATGCTGATGACAGCACAGTTGTAGATAGGTACTTGACCAATGCGAGGGTCAGTGGAGAGGAAATCCAGTCTTGTCGAGAGTCCATGTTTAGTCCTTTGGATTTGACACTCCAGGCAGTCTCCGATTGGGGCGATGCCAATCTTGTCAAATTTAACGCTACCAAAACTCAGGAGTCCTTTCGAGCTGATTCCGACTTTTCGTGATATATCCATACCGATAGCCGACTGCCTCCAGCTACTTGAAATGGACCTGTCGTCCAATTTAAACTTCGGCAGATACATTGAATCCATGGTCAAAAATGCAGTAAGGAAGCTTGGCATCCTTTCCAGGGTGAGGCGTTACTTTACACCGGGACAGTTGCTTCAGCTGTACCAAGCACAAGTCCGGTCGTGCATGGACTATTGCTGCCACCTTTGGGATGGCTCTGCTACATATCAACTGGCCACTTTGGATTCAATTGACAGTCGTGTCAAGAGGCTTATTGGTGACTCGGAATTAGTGGAGGCAAAGCTGCGAAGCCTTGAACACCGTCGTAAATTTGCCTGCTTGTCGGTATTTTACATGATATATCACGGAGAGTGTGTCATGGAATTACATAATTTAATTCCGCCTTCCCTTTTCCATCACCGGGGGACTAGGCGTAGGTTTGGGTTACAACCCTATGTTGTGGATATTTCAAAGATTCGACACGGAGCGTTACGCTTCCACGTTTATGTTGCAAACGGCTACGGAGTGGAAGTCCCCGTCTGCAGACTTGTTCCCTGAACGTTATAACTTGGGCCTTTTCAAGGCGAGAGCGAATAGGCATTATTTAAATGTGCATGCTCCTTTGTCGACCACATCGTCACTTTCCATCAGGTGAGATTGAGGTCAAATGTGCACTTATATTTTATAAAATAATAATAATAATGAAACAAAATAAACAAAAGACTTTGATAGTGCGGTCTATTTCGACCTCAACGCCGTCTAGCGGCAAGGCGATGTAAATAAAATTCTTGTTATTGGGCTGTGGTGTTACATATCTTTTTTTTATGAAAAAACAAAATCGCCTCAAAAATTTGTGGAATCCCATCTATTTGCCGAGTTTTTTCAAGTGGGTGAAACAACTGGAACCAATAAACCGGATTCATCTCCTAATTTGTCACTCTTTCAGGTGGAATACTTTCTTTAAATTTAAATAGGGCCACTCATGAGATGTCCCCTTTGTTACAAAATAAGAATCATTGCAAACGGTTCACAAATGTGACCACGTAACATGCACACAACAAAAATATAGTCGAATTGAGTACCTCCTTTTGTTTCAAATCAGTTAAAAAATAAATACATGTCATGGTAATAAAAAAATCATGATATTCAATAAAATCTTAATATATATTATATTATAAATATTAATACTAAATTCACCTTTTCAAACAACCCGTTCACCTCAATAAAAAATAATTTGCCTGAAGTTGATAAACATAATATAAATTTTTCGTGCTTCCCGGGAAACCTTTTTCAAACATCTATTGAACTGGAAGCTAATATTTGAACAATGATTCAAATAAAATGAATTTATGTAAAGTAATTTCAGGCACTCTTTCATCGTATTGAAGAAATAACTTACAATGAAAATATATATGAGTCAACTCAATCTCATCAAATGTAATATAGACGAGATGTTTGTTCTTCTTCATTAAAATGCCTCTCCAAGCTAATGAGATCGGTAATCAGCTTTGCGACTTCCTTGTTTTTCGAGGCGGAACATTTCTGAAGCACTCTCCAAATCCTTTCTATAATGTTACATTGAAAGCACATTCTTTTACGACTAAGTCTTTTTCCTTACTTTTTTCCAGATTTTTTTCTTTTTCCATAGTTGTTAGTTTCCATTGTTTTTCTTTTTTATATCAAGTGACGGGACGCACAAGTAGTACGCCTGATAGTGCCAATCTGAATTTTAAATCGCAAAAAAGTGAGAGGCTCTGCCACTGCACCCGTCACCCTGAGGCATAAGTTGACAAGTCCCATATGCCTGTCATTTCACCATTGTAAAATATTTGATCCAAGGAAGTACACACACTACTGTACATTCGGCATAATCATTATTTACGCAAAATGGGTGAACGCCATCTAGCGACTTTTGAAAGAACTATTTAGTAACAGTAGAGCTCCTTGGGAAAGATCGTTCAAGAAAATATTACCACCTTAGCCATTGACTTACAATTATATGGACGTCGGGTCCGCGCTAAAAAGTGTCCGAACTTATAGGGCGTTAAAATCGTATACAGAGCGTCATTCACGCTTTAGTCTTCGTTTGTTTCTTCTGACAGCGAAGCAAGCAAAATTAGGCAGTACTGCGATGACATTACAATTTAAATTCAACGTTTTAGCTGTTTCATATTCCTTTACATGTCACTACGTTTAAATAGGTTGACTTGGGACATTTTTTTCGTGGTTTTTGTATTTGACCCGTCGTCCATTTATTTGTAAGTCAATGACCTTAGCTTATTATTTTTATAATGCTCACATTACTGCGTTCCAGTTTTGAAGGGTAAGGGTGCTGGTGAAATTACAGGCACTTGAGACTTGTCAACTTATGTCTCAGGGTGACGAGCGCAGTGCCCCTTGATCTTTGTGGTTAAAGAATATTTATTTCTCTTAGGAATATAAATTCACTTACAGAGAAAATTTAAAATCTTACTTCAAAACTTAATAGTAAAGCGCACTAAAATCTATACAACCATCACCATTCACTGCGCATTAAGAAAAATAATGTAGGTAGACAAAAATTAAAATCATACGACTAAAAAGTCGTTGAAAGACCAAGTACAAAGACACGACGCAAGCACATAGAAAAATTCGTGAGGTCCATTGGTTCGTTACGTGGCTTAGTTGGTATAGCGTCTGGCACGGTATGCAAGAAGACGTCGGTTCGAATCCGACCGGATCGAAGGAATTTTTTCTGAGTGATTTTTCTCACACAACAATCCATGACAACAAACTCACAAGAAAGCCAAACAAATACTATAAAACAAAAAACCAAAGAGGTGGAATACAAGTGACCAAGTACCGCTTATAATTGAACCAATATATTTTTTTTTTATTGAATTGATATTCAGTTATTTTTTGTGAAATTACTCCACTAGTTTGTTATAATTATATTTTTCTGAGTGTTCGATCTTTGTATTAATAATTATAACAAACTAGTGGAGTAATTTCATAAAAAATAATTGAATATCAATTCAATAAAAATTTAATTAAAATCATACGGTTTGAGTTGAATTTATCTGCAATTAGTTCCGATGAAGGTAGTTGCACGATGCGGCATTCACACGCACCAAACAAAAACATGGATATAAGAATTATGACTTATCCATCCCGCATCTAGATATGGCATAGACAGAATTCACTTTTTAGCTTTTATTCACTTTTGGGACAATTATTTAGTCACATCTTTGCGATTTAAAGCTCTGAGTGGCACTGCAACTGTTATGGACAGGCGTGTCGCTTACCATCAGGCGCACGACTAACTCGCCCCGTCACTTGATATTATAAAAAAAAAGTAATGGTTAAATACAATACTTTTCCTACGACTAAATTAAAATAATAAAACACAATCAATATTTAAAAAATATTTTGTTAACAATCCACGACAACAAACTTAAACGAAAGCCGAAAAAAAACTTTGGTATTTTTAATAATAGAATAGAAGTGTTCATGATTGGCCAAGTACCGATCATATTTTAACCAATCAGAAGGCAACGCTCCAAGTTTGAGTAGCGTCATATTTGATATTTTAAATTGTTTTTAAATCGTGTTATTTTTTGCCAACGGTTTCGTCTTTGTACGGAGAACGGCACATGAGACTACACATTTTTGTTCGAAAATCGCCTCCAGTGCAACGGAACAAGATATGTCAATGTGTAGCTCAATGTGCTGGCGTGTGTGTGTATCTAATAAGTAACATTTTGATATATTATTTAATATATTCTCTGTATGGAGTAGTAAAAAATCGACTTCCAAAATTCGTGGAATTACATGTCTTTGCCAAGTTTTATTAAAATCGGTTACCGGAAAGTACGCGAAACCGGATTCATCCCCAAATTTTCCACCCTTAGAGGTGGAATATTTACTTCGAATTAAAATGGGGCCACTGCCGAGGTACCCCTTTGGCAACAAAAAAGAATCATCAAAATCGATTCACAAATGCCGGCCGAAGTTATCGCGTAACTTACATACTAAAAAAATAACAAGCAGTCGAATTGAAAACCTACTTTTTTTTTAATAATTTGAATTTTAATAATTTCACGAATATAGTGACCTTATTCTTATTTTAATTAGCAAAGATGTTTTTTTTTTTGAAACTGTCAGTGTATAGAACTGTAACGAACTTTTGGAGTTCAGTGGCGAGTACCATATACAACAGAATTTTGGTTCAGAACTAAAAAAAAATAACTTTGTGATATGGTTTATGAAATTATAATTGCAGTTTAAAGTACATGAGTAGAAAAAGTTTTCATAAGTTGACATACGATACATACGTTATCGATACGCGACATAAAAATAAATATTTATCCAAGATAGGTACATGGTACAAGGGAAAATTCCTGAAAACATATTAAAGGAAAACGAGAACATACGTTTAATTACAAATTCAACGGAAAGTCTCGTGCATATGGAAAGTGTTTAGTGTTGTAAAAGCTTATCGATAATAATATCGATAGTTTGAAAACCGTAATATTTTTGTTATTCTTTATGAATAATGTGAAGCATTTTTTTTATTACATAAAAAAAACTTAAATTCTCTGCAATGGTATAATAATCATAATTTTTAGTGTGACTATATCATAACACAGCTTTCCAATTGACTGGTAGAGAATGCCTAATTTCATTAAGTTTCCATTTGTACGTTTTTTGTTAAGGGTTTAAATAAATAAGTTCTGTGGTGACTGGCGAATAATTTTTAGCACATCGATACCATTCTCTTCAATTAAATCATCATTTACAGCATTAACGGCTGTACCACAATGTTTTGGTGAAAATTAATTATTTGCATCATAACATATATTACGAAATTCGTAATCATACACTGTATAATTTTATTTCGCTAAAATTATCAGTCACATACGGCATTACTTTTCTGCATCTGTGCTCTTTTCTTTGTTTGTACTCAGAGCCTTAAATAGCAAAAACTTGAGGAAGATGCCAGTACACCTGTTGCCCTGAAACATATACCTTACTTACATAGACAAATCCCAAGTGCCATTCTACAAGCACCCTTACCCTTATTTAGCATAGGTAGTTAACCATAACCACCAGGTATGTTACTAAAAATTCTTGCTTTTTTATGATAGCAAGTGACGACGGGACCATACATCCTGCTTAGTACGTTTAACGTTCAAAGTTCAAAAGGGTAAAGAACTAGTGGAAATAAATCCATTTTTATAAATGTTTATTCCAGTTTTAACAATATTTATGATCTTCAAAATGTTTATCGTACAAGAGATTTTTAGTAATTGGTAAACGGCTCAAAAAAATAAGGAGAGAAGACGTGTTCGCTGCCGCGATCGAGCAGGGAGACTTACTGTAATTATTCATTAATTGCCAAATAGTGCACTGTAAAATCATATTGAAATGGAAAAGAATGTAAGTAAAATACAAAAATAAATTCTTGAATATTCATTTTATGTCATTAAGTAAAATAGAATAAATGAAAATGAAATTAAATAAATTAAAATTAAATTTAATTAAATTAAAATTCTGTCAAATAAAAATTACTTTTTTATTAAGAAAGTTGCCGTTGTATTCATTAAAATTTTACTATAAGTTAATTTTATTTAATAAATTTAAATTTTTTGGCGTCAATTATCATATTGTTTTGGCGCCTTTTTTGGCATTTTACTAAATAATGCAGACATATGTTATTCTGTACATAACTTATCACAATTGCGTACAACCTAAAAAAAGCATGCTTATATAGTAATAATAATAATAACGCAAACACTCCGCATAGACCCGCACTAGGGGCACACCTGTGTCGCGGATGCCATGGACACATAGACATTAAATTGTCTATGTGTGTAGACAATTTAAACCTGGTACCTCTGCATGGCAGTCCGGCATGGTAACCGTTCGGCCACAGAGGCAGTTAAATATAGGCTGAAAGTAGCCTCCTGACCCCGAACCGTAGCAATGACTGGGCTAAATAACACGATATATCGATAAGTTAAAAGAAATTGAAGCAACACTAATAGTGTTTAGAAAACATACTGCTGTTTGGCAATACAAACGTAAGATCGTTGGAAGCCAAAGAAAACAAGTTTTGAATGCCTATTAGAATGTATTTAGCTTCGATAATGAAATTAATGTCGCATTCGAACAACACTTTTGTAATTTATTATGTAATAAAGAATTATTATACAAAAGTTATTTAGAGCGAATGCAGATGGAGCTGGGAAAGAAAGTTAGACGTCAGAGTACATGACTTGACTGAATTAATTTCACGAGGTTGATAATCCAACGGTAAGCGCTCTGGGCTCTAGATTAAGAGGGTTCAATGTTTGATATTCAGCAACATGGTAAGGAAGTAAATTATTTCTGGTCTGCGCATTCTGGGT
>NW_020653736.1:268660-289689 GCF_003589595.1 Hyposmocoma kahamanoa | reverse complement strand
AAGTGCCTTCAGGCCCGTTATTTGATTATAATACGGGGAAAAAGCTTTCAACAAATTTATTTTATCTGTGAGCACAATCACAGCACTCAGCGACAAGCAATCCTCATAGTTCAGTGTACTAATTAAAACTTGTTTTGATGGTTACAAGGGTAGTTAGTGGGCGCGCTGTATGTAAATGAAGTTTGTAACAAAATCACATAACAGGCAACAACTCATATTAGTTCCGTCACGCACCGCTAGATGGCATTGGCGTCGAAATCGCAAATTCTGCATCGCGGTGTTAAGATTTTCCCTCGCGGAATGACTACTGGCGGCGATGCGAACATGAATGTAATCCAACTTACTACGCTTCCTTCTTTGGAACTCCGCTTTAGATCGCTACCGTTGAACCTACTGCAATGTGCTACGCTTCTAGCGCTGCTTCCTTATTGGAACTGCGCTTTAGAAGTAACACGTAGTTGTTGCACCCTGCGCCGCTTCCTAATTGGAACGTGCGTACGGGTCCTCGACTACGTGCCGATTAGGGGGAGTCCTTTCCCACTGTACCACCGACGTTGTATATGTTGTGAAATAAAACCACCATATTGGAAAAACCTGGTTTCCCTCTATCACCCCAATAAGAACTTACTACAAGTTTCGATAATATGTAATAATAATTAGCAACTGGTAGAGTTTCATTATTCTCAGAGGATAATGATCCATGAAAGCGTCGGGTAGGAGTATATTTAAATAAAATAAATAAAACTTAAAAGAAACAACATGAATTAAAATTTGAAAAACCGCCGATGCAAAGCAGCTCTCTTCAAATAATCAATAAAGGCACCATCTTTACCAACCAACTGTTGTATTTTTCTATTAGCGGACTGTAGTAGGTCTGGTCTTGATATAAACACAATTCTACTGAGAGATACTTTAATCATCGCGCAATGACAAAAGTTACTTCACAGAAATAATTTTACTGTATTTTTATTTTTTACTTCATAACATCAAGTAACGGGACGAACAAGTCGTGCGCCTGATAGTAAGCTACACGCCTGTTCATAACAGATGCAGTGCCACTCAGAGCTTTAAATCGCAAAGATCTGAGGGGCACTGCCACTGCGGCTGTCGCCCTGAGACATAAGTTGATAAGTCTATCATATGCCTGTAATTTCACCTTCACCCTTACCCTTCGAAACCGGAACACGGTAACGCTGACATTACTGCTTGGCAGCGGAAATATAGATGGCAGTGCTTCCCAGGACAAACTCTTTTACAAGAAGCTCTACAGCTACTTATAATGTGTGTTAAATTAAGCTATTATATAAAATTAAATAAAGTATATTAAGTACCATAGGAATCGGCTATAAACAAACCGAACGCCAGACTATTTTATGCAGCAATCTATCCGAGCAATTGCTAGTTTCACTTACAAAACGCCTGATTACTTTTTCCGACGAGGCAAACTACCTATCGCTGAGATCCAGTGCCGTTGTAAAATATTGCTTATGGGCCAAGTGTCTCTTTCACTCCAACGTAAAAACGGCCACATTCCACGTAGTTTCAATTACGAGAGTGCAATTAGCAACGCGCAGGTGCAAGAAAGATATATTGACTCCCCCTCTCATAAGAAACTAACACCGCAAGTGACGTCCTATGACTCGTAGTTTAAATAATTTAATATGTCAATACAACATTATGTTGTTCATTCGGAAACTGCTAAGACGGCCTTTCACAGTGATACAGATTTCCTCGCACGGCTGATGACCACTGACGTCCACACACCGTCATCGCCCTTTCATATTAATAATAATTAAACAATTACAGAATGACCATGACTTGCCGCGCACCAGCATCGCCTATTATTCGCTATGCATTAATCCTTTCACCGCTACAGACGCGTTTGCATTTTACCATGGTTGTGAAATTAGATTTATCAACCGACGCGGCTATCTTTTTTGGATTCTAAAAAACACCACATTAAGGCATTTTTCTAGGATTTTAGAGAAAAGCAATTTGCGCAAAAGAATGACAGAACCATACCGTACAAAGCGAAAATGGGCCTGAGCTCAATTATGGACAACTGTCCGTATAGCGGTTACACGTACGATGCTAACTAACCACTTCCACTAGTTATTATTCTGTGGTAAAATCACAGAATAAGGAAGCCAAAATTTCCAGCCCAGCTTCTCTGTTGGGAATGTTCACTCGTAGCCTTTGTTGGGCATGTATAATTTACAGCAACTCTAGTGTGTGAAGGGCTTTTCTTTATTTTAGCACGCAAATTCCATTTCAGTGAGAACAATCACGTGGGTAGATCTTAATAAACTCAACAACACAATCCAACACAGAGTCGTGACAATTAATTTTAAGCTTCGACGATGAAATTAATTTCGTGCTCCAAATAATCCAACCATATTCTTAATCATTCCTATAATATTCAACACTTATGGTTATCAACATAATTAGATCAGCTCATATAATCTTGAACTCGTTAAGAGTCTATGCAACCTCAAATGGCTTTTGTTGTTTCCATGTAACAGTGAAAGTGTTAAATCACTTTGGAAAAAATAAAAAGTAAAATTGAGGATTGGTATGGTATGGTGTAACGGGCTGTTGTCCGCAACTCGACGCCCAAGCGCCTATTTTGCGTGTAGTGGGTGCGGGGTCCTACTCGTGCCACCCAAGCTCCTCCGAAAATCTCAACACTCTTTTGGGTTGTTCGAAGACTTCGGGGAGCGACCTTGGCACTCCAAGGTATTATTAAGTGTTGACCTGTAGTAGGCCACGCCGGAGCATTGCAGTCCACGCATGCTCTGCATAGAGGGCTGTCCGTGATACCTAGATTGAAAAGGTGTTTATTGTATGGACCATGACCCGTTAGAGCAGCAGTTAGAACGCGCAGCTCTTTCCTTTTGAAGTTAAGAAATTTACGAGATAGACTAGCGTTAAGCATGGGGAGCGCTTCCCTAGCCTGTCTACAAACCGTATGGGTTGTCCAGGTCCTGTATCTGTAATTATAAAATAAATATAAAATTGAGGATATATGTACACTGATCAGTATACGGTGTGAAAACACGATTCCCAAACATTTTCACGATAGAAAAAAACACAGACTTACCTAGAAATTTTACAAGAAAACCGCTGTATTCATATAGGTACTTTACATATACTAATGTTTTTTTTTATATCAACTGAACTAAATAGATCAAGTATAATATACTAATTAAATTTTTATTGAATTGATATTCAATTATTTTTTTTGTGAAATTACTCCACTAGTTTGTTATAATTATTATAAGTGATAAATCTGTAACAGATTTGTCATAGATGGCGCTACGACTAAAAAGTCGTTGAAAGACCAAGTACAAAGACACGACACGTTGGTTCGTTCCGTGGCTTAGTTGGTATAGCGTCTGGCACGGTATGCAAGAAGACGTCGGTTCGAATCCGACCGGATCGAAGGAATTTTTTCTGAGTGTTCGATCTTTGTATTAATAATTAAGTATAATATACGATATACCTACATTTTTCAAAAATAAATTTTGTAAAAAAAAAAAGTTCTGAAATAAAGCCATCGGTTCTGCCACTCGACCTGAGCAAAATGAACCGTATTAGTACGGTAAAAATTTGAATTCAAGAATGCATAACCGTAATGAGATTAATTGCCTTCTTTATAGACGAGACCTTTGCTCAGTAAACAAGTGGTTGTAGGGTTGGGGTTGCGTCAAACATTATCACTTCAGCCGGAAGACGGTCTACCATTGGACTTTTCTTATGATAGCAACTGACGAGACGAACACGTCATGCGCCTGTTGCTAAGCGACACGCCTGTCCATATCAGTCGCAGTGCCACTCAAAATAACAATCAAATAGGGGCGAATTTTAGCACTTTAATAAGGTTTGCAGTCTTGGCAACCTGTTGTAAAAAAATTCAAACTTAGAAACTCTACCTACTTTCTATTCGGGAACCAACAATAGGATTCCCTAACAGGAACATTTTCTAAAATACAATCTTCGAATTATCTTAGAAATCTTGGAAGTAATCCAGTTTTATGGAAACAGGCGAACGTAATTATTACAAAGGAACTATAATAAGGTAAGTGTATTGGTAATACTGACAAATACGATATCGATAAACAGACTATCGATATCGTATTATCTTACACATTTTCTCGATTTTGTCTGATAACACGTGTTGGTCGATAAAACATGCGATGTCGAGCATCCAAAAAAACGAGCAAATCTGTAGATACCTTTAACTGTTAGCTACCTCTTGCACTTTCAATTCATTATGCCTGTAATTTCACCAGCACGCTTACCCGTCAAAACTGGAACGCGGTAATGCTCACTTACTGAACTAAGTGGCAGTACTTGATGAACTCTTTCACTACAGCTACCAGGTGTCGTTAACAGGTAGTTTCAAGAACCGGGACGTACCGCATCCGGAATCCGCATCAGTAAGTGACACGAGCGAGCCTGACTGAAATTAATTTCGTCTGCGGACGAAATTATTGAGATTGTTTCAGTGGCAGCCACATCCCAGAACTCGATGATCTCTTACGCCAAATCGAGATACTTATAATTGGATGTTCGCTGAAGCAAGAGTGGATTGCTTTTACGGGAACTGGTGCAAGCGAAGCACGTCTCTGGCGCGCCGGGTGCAGGTCAGCCCCAACCTCATCCTGCGCTAGCGGACAAGCTTGACTGTCCGTACATGGAACATGTACGTATGAATTGCACGTATCCAATGTCTATATACTTTTGTACCTTACTAATATATGCATTTAGTAGTTTACTGACAAATTTGTGTAATAACAAAAGCGCAACTGGTAGAGAATGCTTTTAGCATTAAGTCCGCCTTTTTGTACCATTCTGTGTTGTGGTCAATAAAGTTTAATAAATAAATAAATTTTACGAGTCCATGTTACTTAAATTAAATTTATTGTTATATTTTTTTTATAATATCAAGTGACGGGACGAACAAGTCGTGTGTCTGGTGGTAAGCTGTCCTTAACAGTTGCAGTGCCGCTCAGAGCTTTAAATCGTAAAGATCTGCGAGGCACTGCCACTGCGCCCGTCACCCTGAGACGTAAGTTGACAAGTCCCATGTGCCTGAATGTCATCAATTTATTTATCTAACATACAATTATTTGTGCACATGTTTTAATATTAACAATGTGCCAGACACCCCACAAATATAACCTAGTTTCAAATTTAGGAATGCCTTCTACTATAAGTACCAGAATAACGAAATTTGGTCTTCGAGTTCGTGGAGTACCAACCAGACCAAAACCAACATTATTAAGAAATCTCGATTCGTAAATTGGTCGTATCGAGTCTCAAACACTAGACTTCCTCATTTCGGGTTCGGTTTTAAACTCTAGGCTACAATCATAGTATAATAAAACTAGTATGGTAACTCTGTACAAACGTAGCAGTGCGGCTTGTATCTGTACACGCCCGCTGTGCGCTGTGTACACACGCACGTTATCGTGACGACCATCGCTATGCAACGCGAGATTATGCGAATGTATGCGTACGTACACGGCACGCAGTGGGCGCGTACAGATACAAGCCATGCTGCAGCGTTTGTATGGAATTACTAGACCTATTTTATTACACTGTGCTACAAGGCGGTCAAATAAGATTCTGCTCCAATAAATTTACCTCTGCTAGCAGCTTGCGCGAGCCCGTCTTATTGCAAGAGCTCTGAATCTTGTTAGATCCAGACTTGGCGCAATTAAGAATTAATTAACTGAATGAACTTGATTAAATTGAAAATTATTTATTTGAAATTTAAAGTGCAATCCTCGTTTTGAAACTTCTCACTTCGGAAAGGAAGTTGATTAAAAATAAGAATATTTTAAAGCGCAATTGGTTGAGAAGGCTTTTCATGAATATAAATTAAGTCTATCCTACCGTCAACAAGGGAAAACGAGTGAATTTAAAGAGGAAACAGTTTGTTTTTCATTGAAATGCTTTTTGAGAATGTAGCTTAAATTTGTGTTGACTTAACGACAGTTGAGCTTAAGCTTAAAATTTCCCTTGCATCCTATCAAATTGAGTTTTCGAATATACATGAAACTTGAAACTAAACTGCCGAATTCGACGTAGACTCAAGCAGCCTCTACTAAATTCGTCTTTGAATATAAGCCTCCTGAATATTTCTCCATTTATATCACTCCCGTTAGGGATGCACGATTTTGTGCTTTGAATCGATTTTTCGAATCATATACTTTTGAATCGATTCACAGATCAGATCATATAATTATGAATCGATCACATAAAAATAATTTTGAAAAAAAATATTTTAACAATCCGCCAGTCTTAGTCGATTACGACTGGGACATTAGCCAGTGAAAAAAGACGTTCAGTCGTCACAGATGTATCAAGAATCTCAAATATCGTAGAATTATTGTACTTAGATGCTTCCAAACTACTTTTCCTGAAGACCAATATAAAATAGGATTAAGCCTTAAGTTTCAGTAGGGGTTCAGAAAGAGACTGTTTTGTTTAAATTGCGAATTGCTCCTTATGAAAGAGTTCAGGAAGGTACTGCCACCTTACCTATTTCTGCCGCCAAGCAGTAATGTGACTATTACTGCGATTCGGTTTAGAAGCGTAAGGGTATTGGTAAAATTACAGTCACATTGGACTTGTCAACTAATGTCTCAGGGTGACGGGTGCAGTGGCAGCCCTTAAGGTCTTTGCGATTTAAAGCTCTACGCTTACCACCATTATAAAAAAAAACGATCTAAATGATTAAGAGTCGCAATGAAATGAATCGATACAAAAATCACTAGATCGCATACACTTGAATCGATATTCAAAAAAATGAAATCATAACGAGCATCCCTAGCTCCAGCGAAAATTTTGATGTCATCCACCTAACAAAAAAGTGGACGATCTTTGCCACGCGTGTTGGCCCATTGGCACCACTCCTCGATGTTCCTAGTCCACCGACCTCGATCCATCTTAGCTATGTGTCCAGCTCTTTATATCTTATCAATTTTGTATACAACGTCCCTTAAGCGACCCGTGATTGTGTCAGAATCATAGCACGTGGAAGACTATTATATCTTTCTACCCCGATAGTAAAAGGGCGTGAGGTATATGGCAACATTTTACATATTAAATAATAATACCCACTAAAAGTCTTACACTTGACAAGCTTCTTAAATAAAGTCCTGGAACTAGAACTGTTAATTAAAGTTTTAACGAATTATGGAAAGATGTTTGTCGATTCGTGTTTTCCCTTGATTTAACGGTGAAGTGTGAACACCTGCACCATGACCAAGGTTCACACGACTCTGGGAAAACTTGTGAAATTCCCAATAAAACGGTAAATGCGAAAATTCTCAAGATTGTGTGAGAATAATCCGGCAAACGCACGACCCATTTTTTGGCTCATATCTAGTTTGTGCGTTACACAATTTTATTGATATAAAGTTATTATGTTATGGTTACACATATTATTTGTTTCATTTCAATGTAAACTGAGCCTTAGAGTTGACCCGTATTCAAGGAGATGTAATTTATATGGATGATTTTGTCGTTATTAATATTGTTCTTTTGTGTAAAAAAATCTAAATATCTGCGAATTTTTATTTATTTAATTCTTTATTGTACAAACAAAAGACAAATAAAACACATGTAACAAAGAACATACATAAAGGTGAGTTTATCTCTAGAAGAGATCGCTTCCAGCCAATCCTAGTCGTGGTGTAAAAATGAAGTCTGCGGGAGTAACTATTGTACAAGAGAATTACAATTTAAATGTTAATTAAAAAAATGTAAATGATGATAAATGTATATATATTACTTAATAACACTTGTACTTACACTTTATAACAGATTTTTTTTTAAACGGAGGTAAAGTTTGACTTATACAAAGAGTTTTCTATGATATCCAAAGACGGGACGAACAAGTCGTATGCCTTGTGGTACACGACACGCCTGTCCATAACAGTTGCAGTGTCACTCAGAGCTTTAAATCGTAAATATCTTTGAACCACTGAGACACCTTGAGACGGAAAGTTGACAACTCTTAGGTTCAAAATTATAATTCTCACATTACAGTTTGGCGGTAGAAATTGGTAAGATGACACACAATTAGCTCTAGTACTTACTGACTGGGCGTATATAAAAAAGAAATTTGCTTCTAAATTAAGAGGTTGACCGTCCAAATCCCTGTGGCAGCATGAATCCTATGATTTTAACATGAAATTACGTACATTCGTTAACATTTAGTAGCAATACGTTTACCTAAACGGCAACAATGACAAAGGTTTGACATTATTATTTGCAGAAACAGTTGTTGAAATGGTAACATTAACAAAGGTTTGACAGATCATTAGCAGAAATAGTGGCTAAAATGGCAAAAGACATGTCTGCGATCAAAAAATTGTTTCTAATTTTCTCTGTGATTTTTATAGCATTTTTTATATTTATTACCCTTTTAAAGCTTTTGTGACATAGGGGAGAGCGGGGCTGAACGTTCCTATTTTCAAATAACTTGTTTATTTTGGTAATAGTATAGGCACTACTACTAATATCTCAATAGTCTTTTTCATAGAGGTTAATTTTTGACAAATTTCGGAGCGAAACATTTAGCCCCGCTTTGGGGCGCGTTGTTCCGCCTTTGAGGCAAATTGTTCCGCCTAGATTATGACACAATAACAAAGATTTTCTTAAATAAAACCACCTATTTTATAATTGTACGTATGTAATGTTTATACTACGCACAACTAACTTAAATAAAAATAACTACATTCTTATTCATCAGCAATATTATTCATCACTCATTTCTTCATCTGAATCACAGTTGAGACACACATAAGTGACTCTATCATCTTGTCTAAATATTTGACATGAGTCCGTTTGAAGTTTGGCATCCTTAAAACAAAGAAACATGGTCATAAAAATTTGAAGTATGATTGCAGGTCAATTGGAGAAGTTGTTCCTAAGAACAACCAGCCCCTCGAGGGAGGAACGTATAGCCCCAAATTACGTTTTTATACGAAGACTAATATACCGGCAAAATAATAGAATCAATCATAAAAATACTCAAACAATAAGTTTCCTTAGTAATGTCACTACAATTTAGAAAAGTTACGTACGAATCGGCCCATAATAACCAAAGACAGACCAAAAAATTTAAACAAGAAAAAATTTACTTACGTGATATTTTGACAGCTCAACGCACATAGCCACACGTCGTCGCCGGAGTAACTGAAATGGCTGCCGACAAGACGCATCACCTGACGCTTTAACGACGCGCTTCACATGTATTTCTACATATTTTCCTTGCAAAGTGATTGCTGTGAGAACAACTTACCCCGGGAACTACCAGTCCCGGTCTCCCCTACCTATGAATCACATTCTTTAGTAATTAAAATCTGTTTAATGTCAAAGTTCTACCTCCACGAGTTAATTTAACGAAATAACTAATCGAAATTTAGGCTGACATCATGAGTAAATTTTTCTTATGTTGAACAGACTGTACCCCAAAACTGGTAAAACACTATTCATGCCAGGCAATTTCACCAGTTAAACAGTCATGTAACCACTGTGTACTTCACACACTTACTTGTTTTGTCAATGGGATGGTCGTGACCGAACACATAACGTTATAGTATATATATATGAAAGAGTTTAGTGGACGCTTAAAATGTAATACCATGGACTGCCCGCCGCACTAATGCCTTTGTACTTAGACAACTCAAGATTTTTTTTATGACACTAAGTGACAAGACGAACGAGAGTAGTGCACCTGGTGGTAAACGACACGTCTTTCCATAGCCGTTGCAGTACCACTCAGGACTTTAAATCGTAAAGATTAAAGGAACACTGCCACTGCGCCCGTCACTCTGAGACATAAATTGACAAGTCATTAAGTGCTTGTAATTTCATCAGCACCTCGAGGGAGAACCCCCTTCAGAACTGGAACCCAGTAATAGTCACATCAATGCTTGGCAGTAGAAATAGGTAAGGTGGCAGTACTTCCCTGGGCGACTTTTTTCACAAGAAGCTCTACTGCTACTAGAATTGATTGAAAAAGATGCTAATAACTTAAAGCGATAGATGGTGATAGAGAAGGAAGAAATAGACATGGCAGGAATTCCAAACGATGGCCAGATCAAATATCCAAAAAGCTGGAGCTACTACGGAGATAGATAACTGTAGGATGAAATGGAGTAGTGACTCCATCAAAGGGAAGAAGAACAGAAGATCTTACATCCACAATACATCTAGCTGGGTCAGAAACTCTTTGTCAAAGCAAGGCAAAATTTAAAGGTACACTTGTTGTGCCTGATGTAAAACTTTTGGTGAAAACTTTGAGTCTAAAATGGAAAATAAGGAAAAGAAAGTCTGAAACTGTTACAACTTGTGGTAAACGGTTTTCTTGGCAACAAAGAAGATCCAACTATTGTTGCTGATTTGTTGAAAATCACAAACTATTGAGCTGCAACGTGGGCGTAAAAGTTAATTTCCTTCACTCACGCCGTGACTACACACATGGGCACATGTAGCGGAATACCAGTAAAAATCTCCAAAATAATACAGTGTTTTTTCAAAAGTCTGGTCGGTTATTTTCATTTTTATATTCTAATTTGAAAATGACGGGCAGGCAATCCAGTAGGTCGATGTGTATATCTATCTGGGCCAGTTAGCAAGTTTTGAAAACAAAGAATGCCTTGAAGAGCTACTGGTCCTTGAAGTACTTGAAGAGTAATCTCCCTAAGTCATTTAAGCGCCAACTTATCCATATGTGCATCCTGCCCATCTTAAACTACAGTGAACAGATATGGTCGCTGACAGAGTTCCAGAAATCTAAACTCAAGATCTGCCACCTGGCGATGGAACGCAGCATTCTGAGCTTCAAACGTATTGACCGAGTACGCAATTGGAACTTTTAAATTAAACCCTTTTAAATTAAACGTTGGCTCAGCGAAAATTAATAGTTTAGAAGTTATAATTTTTTACGTACTTTTTTGAAAATGTTCTACTCTAGTCATTAAAACCGCTCTAGTTTGAAAACTATTGCACTGAATTCATTGAAATTTGCGTCCTCATTTTGATTCAAATCGGAATCAAGCCGATCGGGTAGTCTCGAAACCAGATGGGTTTCTGAGCGAGATGATCCGGGGTCTACTCTTGATCTCCGTCCGACATCTGTCCGACATCTGTCCGAAACAATTACTGCCAAATAAGCAATACTTGACCAAATGAAAAGACGCGTGATGCGAATGAAGCTTCATACTGGATACTTGTCTTTTAATTTTGTCGAATATTACTTATTTGACAGTAATTGTGTCGGATGGATGTCGGACGGAAATCGAGAGTAGCCCCCCAAGAATACGCAGAGTACGCAATACAATACTGCGTTCGATGACTGGCATTGCTGATGTGGGAACAAAACAGCTAGGCTCAAGTGGGATTGGACGGGCCACGTTAGCCGGATGCAACCTGTGTAGTGGACGATCGTCGTCAGTCCTTGGGTGCCCAAGGATGGAAAGAGACGACGTGGACGGCCGAGAAGGCGTTGGCGGGACGACCTTGATGGGTTTGAGAGAGAGTGGTGGGAGATCGCCAAAGACGAAGAAGTAATGGAGGATTTTGAAGGAGACCTTTGCCCAGCAGTGGGATAGGATAATTTAAAAAAATGAAAATGAAAAAAACAATTATTCATATAAAACTTACGTACCGTAAATTGTTGGAAGACTGACTGGTATCTTAATTATGGACTATGACTGTGTAATAAAAACGAAATGTTGAACAATAATGAAATTTTTTGAGGCACTCTTGTCAATTGTTTATTTTATTTATATTTTTTATGATATCAAACGACGGCACGAACAAGTTGCTGGACTATTGTGACCCAGAACTCAGCCACCTCGTCACTAATAGCCGTTGTACCTTTGTCCAAGTTATAGCGTTCGGGGAATAAGTCCACAACGCAGGGAATTCCACTCATTAGACAAGTACTCTACTATGTGTTTAATTTGTACGGCATGCCACACAAATAATTTTCAACCAGGTTTCCGTGTGTGTTTCGTATTTAATCAAGGTACTACACGAACCCCCAATGCTTCGCTGTCAGCTTTACACGCGGACAAATTAAACAAGTTATTGTATTGCAGATTCTCCACAAACCGCATTTACTTGGTTCTGAAAACAAAGGTCTTTTGTAGTACCTCTATGATTTGTTTATTTAGTATCACATTAGCAGAGATTGTAATAGACGCTATGTATTTACTTAAACTTCAAAGAAGTAATATTCATAAAGTGGATTATACGTCCCTCGGAAATGCAAGAATTATATTTTGTATTTTGTTCTACATTTCTGATGTATAACTAACCTTAATTTTATTATGAGTAGTCGTGTATTTAGACAGTTTTAAAATTGGAAGTCAAAATTTTTAATTTTTTGTCTTCTGTTTTTAATCAATAAGTATTACTTATCGACTCTGTTACGGACAACGAGCCATACACTCCGCGCCCCGCGCCCCAACCGAGACCGCGTCGCCGTTCCCCGCACCCCGCACACAGCGTCGTACGGAGTCGCCGCCCCCTGCGCCCCGCGCACCGCGCCGACTGCCTCCTCGCCGACATCTCTACTAGATGAGAGAGTTAATTTAGTACTTAAGTAGGAACATGTTGAGCAATAAAGGGGGCGATAGTGAACAAATACAGTCCGCCGAACGTTAACGATCCTACGAGAGCTAGAACACCAACAGACTCTATGTGAATTGCGTTCCCTTTTTGAAGCGCAAGGGTGAAATAACACACATATGAGAGTTGTTAACTTACTACAGTGGCAGTGCCATGTAGATCTTTGCGATTTAAAGCTTTGAGAGGCACTGCGACTGTTATGGACAGGCGTATGTTACCACCAGGTATACGACTTGTTCATCCCAATACTTGGTATCATTTGGCTTCCAAGTATCAAGTTCTAATCTTGAAATACTTAATGCTCTAATGCTAGGTCTGGAGGAAAATTTTTCCTATGATTTGTGTAAAGTATGAAATAAGGACTACCTTAACAATTTACATAAAACAATTTGAAGTTTAATGAATATTAAAAGCTACTGAATATTAAAAGGTTGTAACTTAAAATTAAACTTGACTTTCAGGAATATTCTACGAACTAATTTAAACTTTTTATTGAATTATCTAATTTCTGGTTCATATTAAATATAAAAACCTTTTTACTTTACACTTTGAAGTTTGTTTTGATTATTTGCCTACGTGTTTATTACTTAATAAATAAAACCATTTTAGTTACCAAATAAGTTAACTTTAATTGGATCTTTTTATTTAATGCTGATAAATTCGGTTTCTTTTAAATATAAGAATGATTTTCTTATATTGGAAGAAAGGAATCGGGACAGCAGATGTTGGTCATATTATATAAAATGTCATATTTAATAAAATGTTATTCATTTTGTATAATTTTTTTTTTAAATTTGTCCAACTCTATTTGTCTAATAGACTCGGTTATAAGAAACCGAGTCTATTAGCATATAAAAGTAGTCAATTTCATTCATTTTGTATAAAAAAAATTACGACGTTTGCTCAATTTCTGCTGCCCGATCTTTTCCCTGATCCCTGCATGAAACTGAGTCGACCAGCAGTAAATTGCAATGCCCCAGCAGGATTCATGTACTGTCACTGCGTTATTTTTAAGATCAATATACATTGACTTACAAATAAATGGACGACGGGTGATTACAAAAACCACGAAAAAATGTCCCAAGTCAACCTATTTAAACGTAGTGACATGTAAAGGAATATGAAAAAGCTAAAACGTTGAATTTAAATTGTAATGTCATCGCAGTACTGTCTAATTTTGCTTGCTTCGCTGTCAGTCGAACAAACGAAGACTAAAGCGGAAATGACGCTCTGTATACGATTTTAACGCCCTATAAGTTCGGACACTTTTTAGCGCGGACCCGACGTCCATATAATTGTAAGTCAATGTCAATACAGCACAAATTGTACATGCTGGCTGTTCGCGCCGATACTAAAGTCACCTACCCTCATTTTCCTTTACCATTTATACCGCTATCCTTTTTACTCTGCTGAAACTGGACTGCTGTTCGTGTTTAGAACAGTCTGCAACTAATCATCCTGGGTATCGTGCTCGCTTAGCTCTGTGGATTCACCGCCATATTGAACTAACGTACTCTGCGTAGTTTCACCTATTTCTTATTTCGCCGTGTGTGAAATACCGCTGTGTTTTGTACTCTTTGTATGTGTTATTGTACTGTACTGTTTATACGGTGATAAAGCAAGTGATAGTAACTGGTATTCACCTCTGGCCGCCACCGTATCAACGGAACCGCCACGAGTACCACCGCATTTGTCGGAGACATTTATACGCCTGTTGGAAGTAAAAGAAGAGCGACCACCTACGACCACGAAATCCACCTCTAAGGTCAGTCTAGCATAGCACAGCACTTCCTTTACCTACCGATTTGTCCCTATCCAGACATTCTTTCTTCATACAGTCCACTTCTACCACTCTTCTTAAACGAACCACCCAACCCGCTTGTATTTCGGCGCGTACAGTCATATAGTTTGACTGCCGCGCTGGTATACTAGCAATAATAAATACATAAATGATTCTTTATTGTTGGAACGGTGGTACCTTAGTAGAGGTTTCATCTAAATTTCAAGAAAATATTCTACCTCTACGCGCGTTTACACACCGCATTCGACTGTTATTCTTTCCGAATCCGAGACTGTACAAATCTAGAAAACTCGGACCTACTTCAGATATCGCTTGAGCACTAAGTCCTAACTGAGAATGTTAATAAAATTTGGCACTTAGAATTACAATGAAAATAAAATGTTATGTTGAGCTAGAGCTTATCTGATGAAAATGGCCATCGAGTATATAACCAGAAATAGAGACGAAATGTCATTTTATTTGTTTGAAAACTATTCTGCTATATCATTACTGTGACAACTGCGCTCCGATTGGCTAGCCCGAGTTCGAAATAAATGACGGGTGTCGTCAACTGTTTCACTTCAAATCGACCAGTTAACTTGAGCTTTGCTATAATGGACGAAAATTGCAGAATTACATATTTAATATTTACACCACACCACCGAATATAACAGCACGGCATTGTTAGAGACATTATCTTTATTACAATAAATAGTTTTTGGAATATACTGAGACGTACGGACAGGTCAGTAGTTGGCCAGTCTATATTTCAGTGCAAACGGGAGTTGATATTTATAAGAGCTGTATCGCTAATGTGTTACCAGGAATATATGGCCCTTATTTCTAGTTATATACTCGATGAAAATGGCAGACAAATGAGTGGAACTCCTCAACAATGTACAGCAACTTGTGTTTGGGTTCATATTGTTCGTTTTGATGACGACTTCCATCTACGTTTCAATTGTCATTGAGCAGCAACGAACACAGCGAAAGTGTTGAGTCGCCATTTTTAACAAAAATATTTTTATTATAATTATTAATACAAAGATCGAACACTCAGAAAAAATTCCTTCGATCCGGTCGGATTCGAACCGACGTCTTCTTGCATACCGTGCCAGAAGCTATACCAACTAAGCCACGTAACGAACCAACGGACCTCACGAATTTTTCTATGTGCTTGCGTCGTGTCTTTGTATTTGGTTTTTCAACGACTTTTTAGTCGTAGCGCCATCTATGAGAAATCTATGAAAGGTTTATCACCCAGTTAGTACCTTTACAGCTACCAGTCCTGGCGAGAGATGTCGCTATTTATTGTACGTAACTAGTGGAGTAATTTCACAAAAAAAAATTGAATATCAATTCAATTCAATAAAAATTTAAAAAATGTTTTTGTTTTTCTTTTTCATTTAAGAGTCAACTACCTCAGCACGAATTAAAATTAATATGGTTCATATTGCTTGGGTCGAGCGGGAGTGAGACAGGCTTTATTTCAGAATATATTTTTTACTCTTATTAGTACATAGTATAAAAATCGATCAGGTATAATATTCTATACATGATCCATTTAGTTTAGTTGATATAAAAAAAATCATTAGTATATGCAAAGTACTCAATAGGTACTTGACATATGCGAATGATTTTTTTTTACTAACACAGCGGTTTTCTTGTAAAATTTCGTGGTAAGTTTTTGTTTTTTTTCCATCATGAAAATTTTTAGGAATTGTGTTTTTACATCATTTACTAATCAATGTATATTCTCAATTTTACTATATATTTTTTTCAAAGTGATTGATTCAATACGGAATAAACCGAAGCAGAACCGAACCGAGTTAAGGTATGCCACTAATATTACCGTCTACATAGGCATATGAACTGGCAATCGGTACTATCTCAAGTTTGACAACTTCACCCGATGAAGAAAAAAAAATTCTTGCATCGTTTACATAGCATCTGATTTATTAAATAAAAATACGTAGTTTTTAAATATTTTTATTATAAATACTCTAAGTATTTTTATTTCATAAACCAAATGCTATATGCATGACGCAAACAATTTTTTTCGCAATGGTGTAAATTTGTCAAAATTGAGTTGGTATTGGTTCCCAGTTCACAGTGGATATGCTTTCATTTTTGAGCATTAAAAAGTCTGAATTGCTCTCCAGGTTGATTACCTCGTTTCCCGTTTAAACCGCGTCGCATTAAAAGGTAATTCGAGCTAAAGCGTCTATCATAAATATTTTGCCAAAATGGCGGTAACGCAATATGGCGTCTCGAAGATGGTGGGGGAACGTTAATGGCGTGACATTTATCAAACAGAATTGAGCGTTGTGGTGTTCATTTTATTATTAACAAATACCTATTCTATTTCATAATATGTTCTAAATTATTGGATATATTTTACCATAAAATAAGTACTTATCCTGTTTTTTTACATAATTCTTGATCAGCGGCGTGCTCTGCGGTACTAACAATGCTTTCATGCTTTCAATGGCATAGTACTGTGACGGTGTGACCTCCTTGATCGTCATCCACCTTTTTATTTAAATGTCTTATTTTATTCTCATACTCCAATTGTTCCATCCTTTTGCTCCCTGCCCGATCGCGACAGAGAACACATCTTCTTGTCTTTTTTTTGAACCGTTTACCATTTTACTAAAATCTCTTGTACAATATACATTTTTAAGATCATAAGTATTGTTAAAACCGCAATAAATACTTATAAAACTGGATTTATTACCATTAACATTTACCCTTTTGAACTTTGAACTTTAAACTTACTAAGTAAGATGTGTGGAGGCTGCAGAGGCTGCGGAAGCTAAAACTACATTCCACGCGGGTGCGCGAGGACGCGGCGGACGCGCACCCGCTCCGTACGGGGAGAATGCGAAGGCAGTTCGCTGCTCGCCTGACCCCCTTGTGAGACCAGCGGGCTCTGGACAGGGACTCCGGAGCCTGCATTGCACGGCCTCACTCGTCTGGGGGGCGGGTCGGAGGACAACCGACTCGCCCCTCCGTTGGCACGGGAGCCCTGGCGTAAGCTAGGGCGGCCGGGCGGCGTCGTGGTGAATATTCACTGATCCCACGGCGCCGACTCAACCGGCGAGAGGGAAACCCGGGGGGGTTTTAGTGGGGTAGGCCCTCCAGTCTGGAGGGAGAGTCCCCACATAACCCCTGAGTCTCCCTGGGCTCAGGGGAATCCATAAAGATTTCCCCCCCGTCAAAAAAAAAAAAAAGGGTTGTCGATGTGGTGTGTAGATAAAATGTACCATAGACAGTAGACAATTTGTGAAAGAGTTCGTTCAGGGAAGTACTGTCACTTTATCGATTTCTGCCGCCAAGCAGTAATGTGAACCATTAATGCGTTCCGGTTCTAAAAATTAGATCTTTTCTGTTTAAAGCTTTGTTGGCACTGCTACTGCTATGGACAACCTGGGGTCCTGTCACTTCGTATAATAAAAAAAAGCAACTGCAACTGTTATGGACAGGCATATAGCTTAGCACCAGGCAAACGATTTGCTCGTTCCGTCACTTGATATTACAAATTCAAATTCAAAATCATTATTTGCCTCGTCACAAAGCTCGTAACATTTAGCACGTCATTAGTACAAAATACCTTATCAAAGTCATTCACTACTAACATTCAATGTATTACTTTTTTTTTATCTTCCTTCTTTTTGTCTTTCTTTTGAATTCTAATTCGGGCTATTTGGATATAGTCAGTTGTATAATTTTATCTTTAGACAGTATCCTTACTTAGCAGTTCTATTAAATCTCGTTTTTGGTACTATAAGTTTGTCTTTGTTTCAAGTATTGTAAGTGTGTATATCTCTGGTTCTTTTTAAATTATTCTTCTTTTTATGTAGTTCTTTCAAGGAATTAAAAATAAACAATGATATTACTGTTATGACCCACAATTTGACAAAAACGATTTTTGCGAATATTCTTCTTTGGATACAGATCATTCTGATCGATTTTACAAAATAAAAAAAACACAATGTATTTACACTTTGGCCCGCCGTTATCCCATTACAAGACCAGACAGTGGTGTGAGCGGACGTATCATACGCGTACGTGAAGTAAACAAACATTATTTTATTGAGCTATCAATATAAATCTATATATATAAATCTGTAAAATCACCGCAGGAGGCCGCCTTTAGAATATCAGACAAACGAAGTCGAGAAGTTAGACGGTTACACCCCGACTCATCTCGACTTTAGTTCAATTAAGAGGTTGTTAACGTTCAGAAGTTTAGGTAGCAGGGTGTTAACGTAACAGCTAGAAGCACGTTGGCATCGTATTTGAAGAAATGTGAATACTCCAACTCTTAACCGCTCACGCGATGCGCTATTCCTACCGCAAAATGGCGGCTATTTGGTTTCGCAAATTAGAAAAGTATTCAGTTTAAATACAGTTTTTTATAAATAAAAGTTATTATTCTGCATTGCTAAATAAATACCCTCCGTATTACCAACAAAAACATCTCAAATAAAATGCAGTAATACACCGCAAATCCTGCACTTAAAAAGCACTAATGAAATTTTTGGTGTACTTGGATAAATATGATAATATTCCGTTTGAGTGGTTCTAACGTTTACCATGAAATTACTCCTTAAAGTATAGTTTATAAACATTTATATTCAGGGTAAACTTAAAAAACGCTACTTACGATATGTTTTTAATAAATAAACAGCGAAATCACCAGCCCAAACAATAACACACACGATTGTCGTGACGTATATTTGAAGTTGTTTATTTTTTTTTAATTGACAGACCCAGGCATTAAAAACTTTATGGTTTGCTAGAGTAGTTACCGAAATAGCAATTAATATTAGTTCTTTTACCTGTTATAACTTCGATATCCGATAAATCGGTATAAAATCATCACCGGCACCTCTAGGTGTGGTATGCGTCTACGGCTGCATGTATCGCGTGAGCGCGTATCCTATTTTCTTTAATGTGAAGGGGATTCTTTTGTGACGAGACTGTAAGCCATTATTATTATTACCTCGGTTATCTATTTTCAAGTTTTGTCTCTTCCGTGAGCTAAAAAAAATTTGATTTTGAAAGCTCACGCCCTTGTCCCACAGGGGGATAGGCAGAGATCACGGAATACCACTTTGCTCTATCCTGACACAACTCTGGAGCCTCACATACATCAACTACCCTTTTCATACAACTTCTTTTATTCTTGTCACTTCAAATCCCAGCCTTTTTGAGAACATCACTGATCTGATCAATGTAAGTCCTTCTGAGAGGTCCTCTTAAAGCGCTTCTATCCACATTTGCATCATAAATCTGTTTGGTAATTCTTCTTACATCCATCTGCTCTACATGCCCAAACCACCTTAACTTTCTTTCTCTATTCTAGTCACTACATCCTCTTTCAAGCCACACCTTTCACGTATTCTTCACTATTACTCAACTTTATTCCACAAATTTTCTTTTGATTATTTAATGGGAGAAAACAGCGTATCCCAGTAACAGCACAGTCGTCAGTCGACTGTGCTATTCTACCGCCGTTAGTAGAAAGCGCGCATGTGACATTTTTTCAAAAATTTTGTTATTTATTCTGCCGTGATCAGTAAGAAGAGGCCAAAGTGATAGATTGTCATTATTTTTTATTTTTTACAATGTGGATAAGGTATGAAGTCACCGCAAGAAAAAGTCAATATTTTTTTATTTCATTTCTTTGAACATTATGTTATCGGTTTTGAGTTTTTGTCACATGCGCCCTTTCAACTAAAAGTGGCAATATAATACTAATAATAATAATAATAATAACGCACACACTCAACATAGCCCCGCACTAGGGAAACCCTGTGTCGCGGGTGCCATGGACACACACATAGACAACCACAAATTACACCCAAGCTCACGAGAGAAATAATGTAGGCCACACGAATATTTCTCTGCGTGGCAGGTAACTGTTCGGGCACGGAGCAGTATTATTGGGAAAGGACCAGTCAAGGACCCAGGTTCACGAACCAGCGAAAGATGCGTTCCGTATCGAGCAGTACCGCTTTATAAATTAGCACTGGATGCGACACGCCACACATACCCGCCTCAAGTCTTTAGCGAGTACTTCGATTAAATTTAATTATAATGTTATAACTTGAAAAAAAAAACGCATGTGTAAGGTCTTTTTGAATTTGTCACTAAAATTTGTACAATTCGTTAGTAATTTTATTAATGATGCAAATCGAATCGAATGGATTGAAATAAAATGGCAACACATACATACACATAGCAAATATATTGGGTTTGTCCAGTTTCGTGAGTTTTGAGTATACGGCATTCTTACACGTGGTAGCCGAATGGTTTGACCTACCACCTCAAGCAGAAGCCGTGAGTTTGCATCCGGACTCGCACCTCTGGGTTTTTCAGATTTTATGTGCGAAATATAATTTGAAACTTACCATGAGCTTTTTGGTGGAGGTCGTGATGAAACCTAGGTGCCTACCACTACCTCTTAAAACAATATTACTTTAGCCTTACATTGACTTTTCGTATCATAACGCGCTTCAAGTAACCTTATTGTAATGTGTTTAAGAAATATTTAAACATATAATTTAAAATGTAAAATGTAATG
>NW_020653736.1:267641-268650 GCF_003589595.1 Hyposmocoma kahamanoa | reverse complement strand
TATTTTAAATACAGTCCATTATTTCAACTTGCATTTTATTTGTACATAATGTTAAAACTATGATGTTTTATTGGCAGCTTTGTGACTATTCATTTACTCAGTTCGTAATATGACGCGACTTTAATATTAAAGTAATATTGCTCTTATGTCAAATTTAGCAATCATAAAATAGTTACACGTATGCAATGGAAATAATATTATTTTTTTTTATTGTTTTAATATTGATTTGTGATGATTAAAAGTTAAGTTGAACTTATTTACATATATTTCTTCAATATTTTGTTTATTTTTTATTTAAAAGCACATAAATAATTTCTCGTCAAATAAAAATACGCGATGTTTATGTCGTAAAATTATGACAGCGCCATCTATATGCTCCTTGGCGAAACTAACAGTTGACACTAGACTATGGTTCCGAATTCACAACGCGACTATCAAGACTCAGCTTGTTTTATTTATTTTTCTTCAGGAAAATGCGGAATAAATATTGAAAACCAAGTAATTTTAATAGATTTTGTTATTACATACCTACTATTTTATTTTTAACGGTCAAAATTCTCAGAATGTAAATAACATCAAGTACTTAAACATTATACTACGATAAGACGATTCGGAACATCAAAAAAGAAAGAGATGGCATTATATAGTTCACATAGCGTTATCTCTTTCCTATTTTTAGTAAGGAATAGACAATATTGGGAAATCATTCGTTCTTTCAATCACTTTTGCAATAATGCATTACTTGATAGGTTCGTCATGGTACGAATATGAGTAATATTATAATAAGCTTACTTTAAGCTTACATTGAAATACGATTGTTTATGGAAAGGATGTGGTAGACCCCCTGCACGTCGAAGAAGGTTCACAACCCTTGGAAAAAGTTTAATAGCAGTGAGGTCCTTGTTCGAGTAAGAGTTTGTCCAGGGAAGTACTGCCACCTTACCTATTTCTGCCGCCAAGCAGTAATATGAGCATTTGTTTCATGAGACCCAGCTAGATGTATAGTGGA
>NW_020653736.1:190827-257641 GCF_003589595.1 Hyposmocoma kahamanoa | reverse complement strand
TTTTAACCGTGTCCTGTACATTATAATATCAATCTGAAGTTGACTTGCAGCAATTGGTTTTGAAAAGGAGAAATACTGAATTCTTCTTTGTTTCGCGATTGGACATGATACTATCTATTTTTCCTGATTTAAAATCACGTAAATTTTGTTCTATTGAAACAAACCAACGTTTCAGGCTCTTTCTAACAAAAATTAAACAACACGTATGAGTTTCACTGCAGTTTGAGGACTACACACGTGTGTTCACTTTTATGAACCCCTTTAATTTACGGTGTTTTCCATCATCATCAAACAAGTATATAACTTCAACGGCTGCCCTTTTATTGGGGTAGAGACCTTTACGTAATATCCCTTTGGTTGCGTACTAAATCCTTTTTGGAATATGCAGCAGTTCTTTAATAGAAGAAAAGCTAGCTGGTGAAAGAATTCGTCCAGGGAATTATTGCCATCATACCAGCTACTTCTGCCAACAAGCAGTAATGTAAACTTAACTGCGTGCCGATTTTGAATAGTAGAGGTATTGGTGGTAAAGGTACATGGAACCATGTCAACTTTATGTCTGAAGGTGACGAGTGGCATTGCAACTGTTATAAATAGGTGCGTCACGTCATTGTATATCATAAAAGAAATATTTATGGAAAACTATAATGCACATAACGCTGGCAATTTTAAGACTATAATTTCATCCTGCACGATGCTGTCATCACAAAATCATTACTATGCATACAATAGATATAGATGCGTGGATGTGGACGAGGACGTGGAGGACATCACGAAAGTAAAATTGAGCTGAATGGGGCCTCTGACACAGATACAAGATGACAGATGGAGTAAGGCGATGACTGAGTGGCTTCCAAGTTATGGATTTAGGAACGTCAGGCGTCCAGCGGGGAGATGGGCACATATCGTGAGAATTGCGAGGCGTACCTGGATGAGATTAGTGCGGGACTGTGGGAAGTAGCACAAAAACTTAGATGCCTATACCCGACAGTGGGTGAAGTATACTGTATCCAAATCCCCTTCGGATACAACACTCGCGCTCAACATATGTCAACATTTGTACAGTTTTCTCGGTCATTAACACTAATTATCACATTTAGACCATCTTACCTTACATACCGCTTTACCTTTTAATTTTCTAGATTCTGTAGCTCCCTGTCGCTCGTCTGATGCTCGCCTTTTAAACATCACACCTGCGTTTACTCCAACTATACTATATCTGCTATCTGGCTGTAGAATTGTCTCTGAACCTATTTGACGTTCCTGTTTTCTCGATTCCTTAAAACGTCTTCTCAAGGAACACTTTGTAGGGACACATGTGATGATAATTACTACAATATTCCTCCCCCTAAATAGTTCCGTGTAAGCCTCAATAATTCATGTAATTTCATGTACAGTGTAAAATTATTGACGGTGTAGAATAACATTAAAAGTCTGGTAACTAAATTGTATCGGCGTTTTAACTTTATCTGGAATCCCCCAAGTGAACACTTTAAAATCTTCCTTAACTCCTAAGTTTGGTATTTTCTTCCATTCACTTATTTCCTCATATCATAGTGTCACATATTATGTAATCCCGACATCATAATACATATATTCATGGAAATCATCGCGCATATTAAAACACTGCGGGTGTCATGCAGGGAGAGGATTTTTGGCCGTGATTATATTACGTTTGTTGGAATATTAGATAATTCAAAACTTTCAAACTTACCGAAATAAACTTAGAAAACAGGAATAACTTGATTACTTACCTGTAAAGATAAAAAAAGTTATTATTTTAATATGTTACAACACTAATGTGATTTTAATAAATAATATTTTGTATTCTCTTCTCGAAATGACTTAAAACCATCAAATGTCTGCGAGTTATTTTACATACAACACAGCAATAAGATAAGAACGAAATTCCGTTTTCGTTTTCATGTCCAGCGAAAAGTGGAGTACATTTGAAGATCGAGATAAACAAAATACAAAAACATTTTCGCGTTCATATTTTTTCCGGGGATATTTACATGAAAGTGTAGGTAAACATTTTAGCTCACCCAAGACAAAGCCAAAAACAAAAGTTTGACTTAAGTGTACTGTGTAAATATCTTAGTAAACAATACACATGAATCAAACATGATATGGCGTATTACAAATAATTATACGGGTCAAATTCAAGTGTGCGCTTCAAAACAGTTACACTTTGATGAACTCGATGTCCCAACATTTTACACTGTTTGAGAGATACACTCGGAGCTATGAGTGTGTGCTTTATTTATTAACCGACTTCAAAAAAAGGTGGAAGTTCTCAATTCGACTGTATGTTTTTTTTAATGCATGTTACGCGATAACTACGGTATTTGTGAACCGATTTTCGTGATTCTTTTTATGTTTGAAAGAGGGGATGAATCCGAATTTGCGCATTTTCCGTTCCGCAACCGATTTCAATAAAACTTCGTAATTATATGTAATTCCACGTACTTTTGAGGTCAGTTTTTTTAGTACTCTGTACTAAGATTATTATTGTTATTATTATTATTATTTATACAATTACGATTGTGATTTTATCATAATTATGTAACTACTTTTAAAACTATTTTCAAGAAGGCAGCGTGACGGGGTGAGGCATTTGCACAATGTCAACAAGTCGCCCTCTCTGGCCCGCTAAAGGTGGGATCCAACTCAGTGTTTTGTTACTCAAACATTGAGTAGTTTGACAAAAGCAGTTCATTACGAAATCGACCGAGTCGACTAGATGTCAAAGATTAATTGTATTTCTGTGCATAAAATATAAACACATTTATAATGACGCAACTTCAGCGATTGCGGCGAAGATTGTTTTTTTGTAGACCTCCTTGTCAAAGAGTTCGTCCAGGGAAGTACTGCCTTAAGTAGTACCTTATCTATTTCGGCCACCAAACAGTAACGTAAGCATTACTGCGTTCCGGTTTTGAAGGCTACGGCGAAATTATTGTCACATGAGACTTGCCAACTTATGTGTCAGGGTGAAGGTCACAGTGCATTGCCCCTCAGATGTCATTTAAAGCTAGCGCACTAAAATATTTGAACCAGGCGCATGACTTGGTCGTTCCATTGTTTGGTATCGAAAAAAAGTCGACTCAGTGTAAACAACGAGTCGACTGCCTGTCCTTGGGCAAGGCGAAGTATATATTATGACTAAAACCCTCTCGTCAGAGGAAACATCATGGACGTATAATATAGATGATAATGAGTAATAATAACTTAGTAATTATTGAACAAAAAAGAGCGAGCGTTATCTCATAGTGTTTTCCTCATTCGGCAAAGGCGCGCCCTTATCTATGGCAACCTACATTCAATTAGGGCAGATATTAGATACTTGTAGCCACATGTATACATTCTATTATGCCTTTTTGTCATTGGGGTAAGAAAAGTAACGGAAAACCTTGGTTTGTGGTTTGTACAACGATGAAAATAAAGGTAGTCGTTTTTTGGTAGATGACTTCTTTATAATACCAAGTGGGTATCTCATGTGGGGTAAAGCGGCAGATCATAGATCTCATAAATTCTTTCTTCCGTGCGGCAGATATACAATTCGTTCGTTCTGAGATGAATCGTTCTATGTACCGTTTAGGTTCTCGGGTTTCACCCAGAGAAAAGTTTAAGGAGGCTGGTATCGTGACTGTAGCATCACAATATATTTATACAAATATTTTGTATACCCGTAAAAATATACATAATTTCGTAAAGAAGATATCCATAATATTAACCTTAGGACTAAGTCCAAACTCATGGTACCACGATTTCGTTTAACTAAGGTAAACGATTCTTTTGTGGGAACTGTATACGTTTTTACAATAAGATTCCAGAGCATATATTAAGATTACCATGTCCTAAATTTAAAACTTACACTAAAAGTATTTTAATTGAAAAGTCATATTACAAAATTGTATACTACGTGTTAGATAAAGATGTATGGAAAGGAAACATGAGTCTAGATTCCATACAAATATGATTTAAAGTGCATTGTTTATGAAAAGTGAAATCCCTAGAGTTTCTTGCTCGTTCTTCTCAAGGAAGTCGGCACAGTGAACGAGCAGTAGCTTAAAAAATGACGTTTTTAAGTGTAAACATTTTTTACCTATGGACTTTCACGGGACGAACAAGTTGTGGGTCTGGTGGTAAGTGACACGCCTGTCCCTAACAGTTGCAGTGCCACTCAGAGCTTTAAATCACAAAGATCTGAGGAGCACTGCAGCTACGCTCGTCACCTTGAGATATAAGTTAACAAGTCCCATGTGTCTGTAATTTCACCATTCTGTTCTATCTGTCTATCCGGCACTCTTAGACAACATATCGACTATTTATGGGCACGAGGTTCGCCATTAAAAATCTGCCAGCTACTGTCGTTTAGGGTACCTATCTAAGTAAAGTAGTAAAATGGTACGGGTTATTTTATTGCTTAACACTAAAATGTCTTCTGATTGAAGTTCGCCTATTCCATGGGAATTTGAAGAGCTCTTACACAATTGAAGAGGAGGAAATTGTAAGTGCATCTTCATACGTATAATGCGTGACGTAAGCGGCAGACATTTCACCATATTTGTATTGCAAAAACGAGCGATTCGTTCTTTGTACGGTTTAGGTTCTCGGGTTTCTCTCAGAAGAAAGTTTAAGGAGACTGGTATTATGACTGTGGCATAATATTAACCTTAGAGCTAAGTCCAAAGTCATAGTACCACGATTTCGTTTAACCAATATAAACGACTCTTTTATGGGGAACTGTATACGATTTTACGATAGAATTTCGGAGTATATATTAAGGTTATCATTTCCTAAGTTTAAAAACTACGTTAAAAATGTACGCAATGGCAGTGGCTCTCAGAACTTTGCGATTTTAGTAACAATGGAGCTCCTTGTGACATAGTTCGTCCAGGGAAGTATTGCCACCTTCCTTATTTTTGTAATGTCAGCATTACCTATAGCGTTCCGGTTTTGGAGGATAAGGGTGCTGGTGAAATTACAGGCTTGGGACTTGTCAACTTATGTCTCAGGGTGATGGGCGCGGTGGCAGTGCCCCTCAGATCTTTGCAATTTAAAGTATCAAATGTCATTTAAGTTGTTTGAAAACTATTCTGCTGTTTCATTACGTTAACAACTGCGCTTCGATTGGCCAATCGAGCAGTTTAACTTGAACTTCGCTATAGTGGACGAAAATTGAAAAATTACATAATTTAATATATAATTACCGATGAAATGTGATTCCGTTTGTTTTGTAATTAGATGTTTTGCTGTTTTTCGCTTACCACCGAATGGAACAGCCCCCCATAGTTAGAGAAATTATCTTTATTACAACAAATACAGAATATTTTTGGAACATACGGAGACGTACACACAGGTCAGATGTTGGCGCTGTACTATTTCAGCTTTCTAATTTGTGATTTCAGCGCAAACGGGAGTTGGTATTTAAAAATGATATCAGGACCATTTGACTGATGAGTTGCCAGGATTGGATGGCCCTTATTTCCTCTATATTTCTGGTTATATACACGATGCCACGGAGCCAGTGTAAGTAACGCGGATTCGAGTTCCTAGATTTTCGCGATTGTTACGCTAAGCTCCTAGTGAAAGCGTTCGTCCAGAAATGTACTGCCACCCTTAGAATAATAACGCATAGAACATTGACTTACAAATAAACGCGGACCCGACGTCCATATAATTGTAAGTCAATGGCATAGAATGATAGTTTCATATCAAACGAACTGTCACAAGTGAGGCAAAAATCAAATTCATGTAGGCTAGTTTTAGTAGTAGGTTAATTTTCGGTTTTAGTGAATATTTATATAAAAATACAAGTTGAACCGCGTTACTTCCTTGTGAAATGTGATGTTAGTATCTATTTTATGTTTGTCTGACGTATTTTTACACTCATTCACCGCACATTTCGTCATTTTTCACTAAAATTCTTGAGTTGTTCGCAGTGCAAGTTGACCTTGAGCACTGAAGGCGCGCCCGCTCGTGTAGGCCCTTTGGGAGCGCTTCAATTTGCCTCACTTAGCGTATGCGGGCTAGGTTTCTATGCGTTATTATTCTAAGCTGCCACCATTTTAAATACAAAACCACCATGTGACTCAGACATACGTGAGGCGCATTATAAGTTTCCGGAATGAATAAGATAAAAAATACTATAAATGGTCAGAAATTAATTTTATATTTCTCAAAATATTCTCCGTTAGCGTTAATGGGCTTTTTCATACGAATGAACCAATTTTGAAAACATTTATGCCACTCCTCCGTAACAATCTCTGAAACATATTTTCCATACTATTCGACAGCCTCTTCAGGTGATGAAAATCGTTGACCGCGTAACTGGTTCTCAATTTTTGGGAATAAATAAAAGTCACAAGGTACCAGTTCGGGACTGCATGCGGGATGGCTCATAAGGTCAACGTTGTTCACCTTCAAAAATTCATTTGTCTGTCTGACCGTGTGAGAACTGGCATTATCGTGGTGCAAGATGATATGGCGTTTACGTTTATTTTTACGGAGTTTGTCAATAACTTCCGGCAAACAAATGGCCGTGTACCAATCACTATTCACGGTACAACGATTCTCCAAAGCAACAGTAGCCACGTGTCCAGTTTATTAAAAAAAGAAGCAATCATCCGCTTAACATTGACCATTGTACAAGCGATAGTACAGACATAGGGACGCAAAATCTCTCCTCCAACACAATGATTCAATATCGCGTGTAAGCACAGGATCGTCAACAATCCTCATAAGACGTCTTTGAGCCGCGTCAAGCGGGCCCAAACCGGCATCCAGGAGCTCCCGCCCAAAGATGGCAGCAGTATTCCATGTGGGGACGGACTTGTGACTTATAAAGCAGCAGTCTCTGCTCCGAAGTGAAATACCACTTAGCCTTGTTACCTCAGTGTGCTAGGTTTTTGGACGCCAGATTGACTTTGCTATCCAAGTGACTACGGAATTGAACGTCACAAGAGATGTCGACACCAAGGATCCCGATGCTCTCTGAGATATTTAATGACTTGTTCTGGAACTGAAGGTCTGCAGCAAATGGAGTCTTTTTAGCGGTGAGTGCGCAAACTTGTGTCTTGGTGGGATTACATTGGACTAAGTTTAGTCATTCCCAATCAGAAACCCTCTCCAGGGTTATTTCTGTTTGTGACTCTGGCCACATTTACCAGAACGTTTAATCCAAACGAAAAGACGATTGAAGTCATTCTTTTTTCAATTTAAACCTAATTTATGATCTATGAGACGTCACTTTGACAGTGACAGTTGCGTGTTTACATTTTTGGAAACTATTTCCGTCTCAGGGTATACTAGAAAATATTCGTATAATAACGCTAAGGAATAAGTTAAATAATTCACTTGAACGAATATCCTAAATTAACCCTTTATATAAATTATTGTTCATATTTCTGAGTAGGAAATTAATATTTCCTACTCGGAAATATGAACAATAAATTAAAACATAGTTTATATCTTTGATAACGTCCACACAGTTGGGTAGGCACGTTAATTATAGTTTCAAAGGTAATTTAATGTATTAAGATCAGACTGTATCACTTGAAGTGGAATTAAATGTTTAAATTCGAAATATGGTTTTGTAGAATATTAAGTTATACGTCAGAGCAGTATTGTCCTTGAAAGATTTCAATACAATACAGAAGCAGACAAAAGACAGGGTACAATTCCAGACGACTTTATCGTTAGATAATAATGACTACTGCGCAAAACATGAAAAAATGACATAGTTAAAATTGCGAAGGCAATGTATAAGCGCAACACAGAGTAAAGTGAAAAAAAATTTGACAAAAAAATTATTAAAAAGAATAATTCTCAAGCTAAAACAGATTGGACAGACTTCTTCTATTTCTACTTTTCGTATCGATGGCATACACTGTAATACTTGCCGTCGTGGTGAAAGGATTTGTTGCCCAGAACGTGCTAAACGTACTGGAAAAAAAAATACTGAAGATGTGACAACGTTCGCACGTTACGTTGACCATGCATCTCGTGTGGTACGAAATGTTATGATCAGTTATAATCCATTGCTTGGCGTACGTTGCAATCCTATTGAGTCTTTGCGAATTAATCGAAAATCTCTGGTGCCGCATTATGTAACTCGCCTAAGGGGCGTTGCCTGCGCGTAGCGTCTTCTCGATATTTTTATCGATGGTATAACACTATAACGCTTGCTACTAAATCTGACCAATGACACCAGGCGCTCACTACGAGGAAAAAATGAAAATAATGTTGCCCGCCGTGTGCAGTCGTGCAGAGCCGCATGCTTATAAGTGAAAGACTTGTATGAGTGCCTGTGCCGACGTCGGTACACTCAGCGGTAGGCATTATCGCGTAAGCTTGAGCGAGTGACGGAACCCTGCCCAGGGTGCGCCAGACTTACAGAAAAGGAATGGCATATCGTGCGGGGAGGTGCTTTTCGTGCACCGCTATTATTTCAACGCACACGAGCAACGCGGTGTGGCTACGTAACGCTGCTCACTTACATCGTAGCAACCCTCCCCGCTTCGTCTCCTAGCCCCGTGTCCGATGCACGCGCGTTCCGTCACTGCACGCCCATGGCGCATGTGGCATGCAGTTCGAATTTTTATGTAGCATAATGTTGCATTAACAATCAGGCTTCGCAACGCCGACACAACGTGTCGTGTAGCATCGCTCTAATCCGGTAGGTACAATAATAATCAGCAAAAACTAAACAAAAAAGAAAACAAAACATTGCCTTTACAATAGTAAAAAACTGATTCCACCCAGTAATAGCTGGTTTAAACCGGTCGTAACTGGTTGAAACCGCTGCATTCAAAATAGAATCGCGTCAGACGAACCGTGAACATGATAACAGCGAGTTCCTTCAGGGAATTTCTTTTGTTTTTCATTCTTAGAGTTGTTCTGTAGATTTCTTTTATTAGATTGAGATATTTTGTACAGATATTCTTATTTTTAAAATATTCAGTATTAACTCGTAAGCGTTTCAATTCACAAGAAGTATTTTCGATTCTCCTAACTCGTACTAAAGTGGGTCATTCATCGTCACTTTACCGTTTAATGAGAACTTTCAACTAGTCGTAAACTCGAATGTGGTTGACGTTGCTAGTCACGTAAATATATTTAAACAGGATTAATTAAATCCCTTGCCCATTGTGCCGAGCTCGCAACGAGAAACCCGTAAGTAATCAGTCCCCGACACCATGAATCCGCAAATCTGAAACTGATACAAACATCGCGTACATAATATACATATAGGGTATACTCGATGGATACAAACGACGAAAATAAATGCTGTAAGCCCGAACGAAAACTGTTTTATTGGATAATGAATTCAGCACTAAAGGAATTTCGGTCGATGAAATTGTATTTTTAACCGCTTTCAAAAAAGGAGGAGGTTCTCAATTCGACTGTATGTTTTTTTTTGTATGTATGTTACGCGATAACTCATTTGTGAACCGATTTTCATGATTCTTTTTTTGTTGGAAAGGGGGTACTTCTATAGTGGACCCATTTCATTTTGAAGGAAATCATCCACCTCTAAGGGTGGCTGTTCACGCATGAAGATTTATTTTTATAAATAGTGCCTAAAGCATGTTAATTGTAAGCCTTAAGGAGCAATTATTTTAATGGTTGATTTTGCTATTTCTCCAATTTAAGGCGATTTTCTCTCAATATTCTTTGAGTAGTGAGAACCGATTTTTATTGTCTCCAGTGTCAAGTCCTGTATAGTGGCGAATTTAAGGATATTCCAATAAAACTTAGCAAATAGATGTAGTTCCACGTACTTTTGAAGTCGGTTTTTTTAGTACTCTGTACTGAGATTATTATTTGCTATATTTATTATTTTAGTTAATCTATTTTGCTTTGTTACGTCTATTTTTTGTTTAATAATTAGTAGCCAGGGCATCTGTAAGACAAGTCTAGTTTCCTAGTACGGAACGATCTCTAGCTTAATTCAAATCCAAAATTGTTTATGAATAGTCACATATTAATAAGATGTTAGTAATTAAATCACAATACATGTGACAGGTTAACCCTGTAAGGGTGTTTGCAAAAAAAAATAGTGGCGCTGTACACATTTTAAAAATAAAATAAAAATAATTACACTATACCATTAATTAATCCCACACATAAGTACATAATAGTAACTTAACTTTTTTAATTAACTTAACTTAATTTTAACTGCCTCTGTGGCCGAACGGTTATCATGCCGAACTGCCACGCAGAGGTCCCAGGTTCGATTCCCGGGCCGGGAGAAATATTTGTATGGCCTACATTTATTTCTCTCGTGAGTTTGGGTGTAATTTGTGGTTGTCTATGTGTGTGTCCATGGCACCCGCAACACAGGGTTTCCCTAGTGGGGGGCTATGTTGAGTGTGTGCGTTATTATATTATATTATTATTATATTAATAGTGTCTAATAGGACTTACTTAACTTAAACATTATTGAATTCACATTTTCAGAAAAAAATTAATAAAAAATAATATTATTTAATTGAAGTAATTATGTTTAAACTCGTAGCTCTATACTAATGGATATAGATTTTACCTACATACAATATTTACACAGATGTATACAATTATCATTATTATTATTTCATATTAAATCATTTAAAAAAGGTCATCAAAAATATCATTGAAGTATTCTGTTATACTGTAATAACTCTTACCAATTAAAAAAGTTTTAAGTTGTCTTTCAAAAGCTTTGGAATCCTGAGTACGTTTTATGCTGTTCGGGTGATGGTTATATATTTTTATTAACAGTGGGTGGGTGAACCCAATGAATATAATTCCATTTTTGAAAAAGGTTATATTAATTGCTACAGATTACAATGATTGCGTTTTACTGTTTTTAGATAGAATACAGGTCAGAGTGCTTTTCAATGAATTTACAAGCTTCAAATATGTATGTGCAAGTTATCGTTACTATAATAAAAAGTATATAATTTGCGAAAATAGTTTATGGTCTATGTTTGCTAATATTCTTATGCACTTCTTATGGAGAACTACCGTTCCAAACCGGAACGCAGTAATGCTCGCATTACTGCTTGACGGCAGAAATATGTAAGGCGACAGTATTTCACTGAACGAACTCTGTCACAAGGAGCTCTATAGCTACAAGTTACACGCGTCATAGGTGTTAGAGATCTGTAACCATTAAAATCATTAATGATCAACCACAAAAACCTTAAATACTATAGATAAATTAATGAATTGATTTTAGAAGTATGGAAGTAAAAGATTGTCAAAATTTAAATAAAAAACAATACTACATAAGAAAATTCGGAGTATGTCGCGGAAGTTGCTTAAGACTTACGTTTACGTAGCCGCGGAACGGAAGGGAAGCGGCATAGCAAAATAAACTTTACTAACTTACTAAGACTAACTAACTAAGTAACTTGTTAAGACGAGTCATCGGAGGGGAAGCGCGAAAAACTGCTTTGCTAATTCAAATGGCTAATGTATTAACAATTAAAAAACGACATATGATACACTTAAGGGTATTGTCTACAGAATGTGCTAGTTGGTTACACGATAGGATGTACTTTATCCGATCATATAAAAGATCTGAAACAAATTATTTAAGAATAAAATATCTAGCTTTGTACATATATATTTTTATACAGACATTTCTCTTTAAGTACTACAGAGAACCTGCTAAATTTTGGATTTCAAGTGAAGCGCTATTAGTTATTAAATTCACATATCATCCTAAAATTTGTAAATTGCCCAGCAGTTTAACGACAAGCTGCGACTGCCCCGTCAGTCACCATCAAACGCTTGTCAACATCGGATCTGTGTCAAATTTTCTCCGCCTGTTTTTATTTTATTCATATTAATTTTAAATTTTAAATTACGGGACTCGAGAGGCGGCCCCTATACCTCACCTCCCAAAATCTATTCTCACATTGAAATACCTCGCCTTACTCGTAACTAGATACGAAACGGTAGCTATGGGAATTCCCGAGCAGTTTTTGGCTCGTATTTAATTTGTGCGTTATACAATTGACATTAAGTTCAATATGCTAAGATTCCAAACATTTGCTTCCATTCCATTCCGCTGTAATGTAAATTGTGATTGAATATTTCATTATTTAATGGTGAGCACTTTACATGGCTATTTGTACACCATGTGTAAATAGCATGTGTGACAAAGTATTTGCCTTATTTGCCTATTCGACAAATATAGCAACACCAAACGCGTCCTGGTCGGTTTCTCGTCGCACATCAAAGGAGTCAAATAGGCAAAATTGATTACGCAAGTAAACCGTTCGCACTATGGTCATATTCATTGTTTTAACTTCTTATTTGGCGCCACGTATAGATGCATGCATGTTAGTCTGTACGTCAAATATTTTTCCAAGTACAACAAATTCTCAATAGCCAATACAAATAACCATGTGAAGTGCCACAATGTGTAGTGTTTTCTATGAGGTATGTCCTAAATAATGAAATGAAAAGTAAGCCGTAGGAATATATTGGAAATTATAATGGGCTATCTGAATTTATCTAAACTGAAACTTACTGTTGTTTATGTGATTAGAACGAAAACTTTAGCAAACTCTTCCGATTTGCTTTTACGAAGTTTGGGAGAACCTTATCTGTTTGTATGTTTTGTCTATTACAAAGATATAAATAGGCACGTATAAAAAATTAAAATGTCTTGTTGGGGTACCTCCCATATCGGTGGAAAACATCATGGCATTCAAGGCCTGCAACGCTCCAATGGCTTGTTTACACAGGGTCGACTGCCGCTTTCGACTTTTTTTATTTATGATACCAAGTGACAGGACGAACAAATCGCGCGCCTGTTGGTAAGTGACACGCCTGTTCAGAACAGTTGCAGAGATTTAAATCGCAAAGATCTAAGGGGCACTGCCAATGTGCCCGTCACCCTGAGACTGCGTTCCAATTTTCAAGCGTCGTTACCCCTGTGCTGGTAAAACTACTGCCACATGGGACTTGTCAACGTCATGTCTCAGAAGATAGGCGCAGTGGTAATGCTCTACCATGGTAACTGCTACGAGCAGGCGTGTCACTTAAGGCTCACAGACTCGCTGCGACTTGTTTTAGCATGTAGAACTAAAATGGCTTAGAGCAGCATCCCGCGACCGGCGGGCGACCATTGGTCGTGAGACCTGCAGCGAGCCGAACAGCCGTCGCAAGTCGTTTGCGTCGACTACTACAAGATGATCAATTAATGTTCCTATTATTGTTAGATTATTACATATGTAATTCAAATTATAATAATGGACCCAGATGGGTTAATTGATGCAGTTCGTAATCGCCGCAGAATATTAATTGGATGAATATTAAATCTCCTCCTTCTTATCCTTCTTATGGCTCGGACCCGTAAAACTGAATTTTCCAACAAAAAAGTTCTGATACTATATCCATTTCCCCAGTACGTACGATAATTATTCGAAAATTCACTAAGCTGTCGGTCGGTCGTCGGTAGTGTTACGTCGCTAGTCGCTCGCATGCTGCACTGTAATTCGTCGTTAAAAGTGGTTGCGAGTCGATGCGACCGCAGTCGCATGTCTATATGTCGATATTGACAGCATGCTGCACGAGCCCTTACGCAGGCATACGACCAACACTCTTGTTCGCCCCGCCAATAGATTATTATAGTAATAATAGATAATTACCATTAAAAAAAAATTATTCACAATAACGATAATTATTTGTCCAAGTGACTTGATAAAGTCTGTAAGCTTGGGACCCATTTGGATTTAGCAGCCCTCTAATTCATTTTAAGCTGCTAAATAACGCCTTAACGGACGATCTCCAAAGTATTTGACATTAAGCTTTGAGCCTTATTAGTGTTATTGGATAAAGTATACATTTGCTGTTCTCGAGTTCCGCTTTAGTTTGAAATTAAATAGTGTTTTTCTGATTCTGATTAAATTAATTTACATTTTAGCGGTTCGGCTGTATGTGTGTTTTCAGATTTCTCCGTCAATTGTCAACTGCCTTCGTGGCCGATTCGATTCCCGGGCCGGGAGAAATATTTATATGGCCTACGTTTATTTGTCTCGTGAGTTTGGGTGTAATTTGAGGTACTCTACACACATATTGTGTGTCCATGGCAGCCGCGACACAAGGTTTTCCTAGTGCGGGGCTATGTTGAGTGTGTGCGTTAATATAAAAAAAAGGTAGATCGTTTTTGAAAATTCTTTTTTTTATTTCAAAGCGTACACTCTCGTGGTGGACCCATTGTGACCAAGTTAGAATCTGATCAGAATCCATGAAAATCGAGGAAAATCCTCAAGTTTTAAAGACATGTATACTGACATACCGATTTCTCCATGAATTGTGGACCGATTTTGAAAATTATTTTTTGTTTGAAAGGATATACTCTCGAGGTGGTCCCTGATGCCGACGATGCTGTTTAGGGTTCGTATCGGCTAACGCAAATAAAAAAATAAAAGTCGACTTTTCACTTGACACAATACATGTAATCAACAGTTCACCGTCACCAACCGGAAAAAAGTATAAAATGTACAAAGAAGTTTGTGACAGTCCCATTGTCACTAGGAAGTCAGAATCAGATGAGGGGATACAATTGTTATTGAATTCACTTTGAAATCAAAGTGTGTCAAGTGTTTGGAAATTAGTTCATGTATGAGTTATCTGGAGCGATTTATGTGACGGCATGTTATTTCATAAGTGAACAAAGCCACACATGAAATCGTCATACTGATTAAACTCTGCTAATCATTCGCAAGCAAAGTACATGGGCTGATTTGGCGTCAGAACCTGGACTTATGAGCTCTCTGTGCTTGCACAGGTTATAGTGCCCTACCCGCGTAACCAAGAGGTTTATAGGAAGGGTTAATATAATCAAAACAAACTTTAGAGGTTGAGGTTAAACATTTGGACTTCAAACATCATCGACAAAAATAACCTGCAAGCATTGACTTACAATTATATGGACGTCGGGTCCGCGCTAAAAAGTGTCCGAAGTTATAGGGCGTTAAAATCGTCATTCACGCTTTAGTCTTCGTTTGTTCGACTGACAGCGAAGCAAGCAAAATTAGACAGTACTGCGATGACATTACAATTTAAATTCAACGTTTTAGCTTTTTCATATTCCTTTACATGTCACTACGTACGTTTAAATAGGTTGACTTGGGACATTTTTTTCGTGGTTCTTGTATTAGACCCGTCGTCCATTTATTTGTAAGTCAATGCCTGCAAGTGATAAACTTCATTACCACTCGTTTTTATTTCTTTATCTCTCAAAGACACTCTGGGGCCCAGACTGTTGAAAATAAAGGCCCATGGACTTGTCAACTTATGTCTCAGGGCGCAGTGGTAGTGCCCCTCAGATCTATGTTTTTTTATAACCAAGTGACGGGACGAACGATCTTATGGGCACGGCCACTGCGGCCGTCACCCTGAAACGTAAGTTGACAAGCCCCATGTGCTTGTAATTTAAACCAGCACTCTTACCCTTCTAAACCGGAACGCATTAATACTCACATTGCTACTTGGCGGCAGAAATAGGTAAGGTGGCAGTACTTCCCTGGACGAAATCTTTCACAAAGAGCTCAACTGCTACTTTCTTCTTTGCGACTTAGTCCTGTCACTTGATGTCATAAAAAAGACAGGAATTCACGGGAAATGGTGCACTTTAGGTTTATAAGCGTCCGAATATCCGACCACTAGTAATAATGGCCTCCAACACATTTCCGTAATACATAATATACTACTATGCCTCTAGTAATACCACCATATACCATCCGTGATGCTATTGACACGTAGCTAGGACGGCTGTCAACGGGAACGCGCAAATAAAATTTAATTACGAAAATTGATTTTTCTTTACCGCAGCGACCCAATTTAATTTTCACATCTAATCTTATTACTGATAACCTTAATATCAGTATTTAAGCTGTTAACCTTTTGTATCATTATTATCCTTCATCATCAACCCGGTGTACACCCCACTGCTAAACACGAGTGCCCTCTAAGAGCGATGCCACACGAGTATCGCGTCGTTGCAAGGCTATGATTTCAGCGTACTCCACGCGATGCGTTGGTTGCGACGACACGTTGCGTTGTGACATTGCGTCATACATATATAATATAATCCCTGTATAGAGTACTAGTTCGTGGAATGACATCTACTTGGCAGAGTTTATTGAAATCGGTTACCGGAAAGTGCGCGAAACCGGATTCAACCCCTAATTTGCCACCCTTAGAGGTGGAATATTTTCTTCAAATTTAAATTGGACCACTACTGAGGTACCTTCTTTCCAACACAAAAAGAATCATGAAAATCGATTCATAAATAGTTATCGCGTAACATACATACAAAAAAAACATACAGTCGAATTGAGGACCGCCTACTTTTTTTCAAGTCTTCACTATTCTTGAAAACTGTCCTCTGACAACGCTTGAAATAAAAAGGTATTAAAATGTAATATAAGCTTTTATAAGGTGTTGGAGGTCTGGAGACCCATAGGATAGGTCTAACAAAGTTTGAGCTCCTGTCTCCCAACATATTGCCAATTTTATTTTAACTTATTGGAAGACCAACGGCTATCGTACAGAGTAAAAACTGAAATAATAATGGAGAGCCATTATAGGTCCTCACCGATAGACACACATTAAGGAAATGAGCATTGAATTATAACTATATAACTACTAACTATAGTCTACACATTTTTGCAACACTTACCTACTCGCCAAAAAACAAACTACTAATAAGACAATTCACCGATGCAACACTAGTGTTATAATTTCAGTACAAAGTACTAAATAAAACCGACCTCAAAAGTACGTGGAATTACACGTATTTGCCAAGTTTTATTGAAATACCCCCTAGTTCGCCACTAGTTCGGACTTGACATAAAAATAATAAAAATCGGTTCTCACTACTCAGAGTATATTGAGAGAAAAAAACGCCTTGAATTGGAGAAAAGCAAAACCAACCATTAAAATAAGCTCCTTAAGTAAAATTTAGGCGCTATTTTTAATTGAGGTGGATGATTTTCTTCAAAATGAAATGGAACCACTATGGAGGTACCATCTTTCCAACAAAAAAAGAATCATGAAAATCGGTTCACAAATACCGGAGTTATCGCGTAAAATGCATACAAAAATACAAAAAAAACAGTTGAATTGATAACCTCCTCCTTTTTTTGAAGTCGGTTAAAAATAAACTACTAATAAGACACTTCACCGATGCAACACTAGTGTTAAAAAGGTCAATATCGACCTGCTTGGACAATTCATTGAAGCTATTACTCGCACGTAAGAGGTAATAGCATTCCGCCGAAAATTTGAAGAGGCCATAGAAACGCACAAAAGTGAATTAAACGTAAGGGACTTTGTAGGGGCTCTAAGCGAAAGCTTGGACACGAGTTCCGGGGAGTCCGGCACCAGAAGCAATTTTCCGCAAAAATATTAGGTATGATTGTTATATAACTAAGACTACATGATATACGTGCTTAGAGAAACATATAAACCGTATATTATTATTATGTTGGATATCCATTTAAGTTCGAGAAACGCGCAATTGCATTGATGCAATTCAGTTGCATAAGTTGTACAATTATGTACGAAGAATCTGTATAGGCTTATTAAAATAGGTGAATTAAAAGTGAAATTAATAAATACATTAAATAAATGTATTAATAATTAGTTAATTAATTTAAAAAGTGCACCGCGTTTGTATCGCGTTGGCATCGCTGCTTAAAGTCGTGCGCACATGTAAACGTGGACGATTAGCGATGGCATCGCGCACTCTTAGACCCGCCTCTACCATTAAAGTTCAACAGAACCGTAGAACTCTTTAAAGCCACAACTTCACGGACCCAAGTGGCTACAATAATAGCAGAGTGAGAAATGACACACCAAGAAGAAGAAGTACACTAAAAATATTTTTGTACATTTAAATGGTCTCCTTGAAAATATTAAGAATACATGTTCTACGCCATGCGTTGCTAGCACGGAAGTTAAAAAAAAGGTCGCTACTGTACTCAACAGCGGAAAATGTATCGGTACAAACTAAGCGCAGCCCTAATTTCCGGTTTTATCGGTTTTCATCTGCTCCATTCGCAAGCGTTGCCGGTTTTCTCGGCAGAAACTGTAAACCCCATTTTATAACCCTACTCATAGACCCTTTAACTGTGTGGTTTAAATAATAGGAACTTGAGGAATATTTATTTATTTTTTATTTATTTATTTATTTTAAAGTTCGATTCCCGGGCCGGGAGAAATATTTGTATGGCCTACATTTATTTCTCTCGTGAGTTTTGATATTTTATATTATTATATTTTTTATATATTTTTTTTTATATTTATTATATATTTTTATATTATTTCTCTGGTGAAATTTGTGGTTGTCTATGTGTGTGTGGCTCCCGCCACACAGGGTTTCCCCTAGCGCGGGGTTACATTCAGTGTGTGCGTTAATATTATTATTCTTATATAATAACACATGTACTACTATAAATATGAGTTCTACTTCATTTAGTGCCGTCTTGCACCGCTAGATGGCATTAGTTGTACCCAGAAACAAACACGCATCACTACCTCGCTCTCACGCCTGTGAGACACAGTGGGTCCTTAAGAGCCTATGCGCGTAAACGCTCGTTTGCGGCACCGTAAGCGCGCGTCATTTGCGCGTATACACGTCGCAGACGCTCTGTAGTGAATCAATTCAAACGCGCACGTACATCGCGTTGCAAGCAAGAAGCTTATACATATATAGCTTATACTCCCAGAGTGGAGTATATAAACTTCATAAACTCCAGTGAGTTTACACTTAGAATTTCATGTAGTTGCTACGGAAATTAAAGAATAAAAGTAAAATTGAAACTATCTTTTAATTTTTGCGTTCGTGTTTAGAAGGGTGCTGATGAAATTACAGACATATGGTACTCGTCAACTTATGTCTCAGAGTGACGGGCGCAAGTAGCAGTACTCCTCAGATCTTTGCGATTTAAAGCTCTCAGTGGAACTGCAACTGTTATGGACAGGCGAGTAGTTTACCATCAGGCGGACGACTATTGTTCGTCCCGTCACTTGATATTATAAAAAAAGTCTAAACTGTGTTTGGAAAAAAAATCGTAACTCTAATATTATTTGTTATATGAAAAACTTGAAAGTTTCAGCTTTTACATATGAAATTAGTTATGATTTTTTGTTCTATAAAAATGTACCATAAATCGCTCTCCTGTAATATTTACAAATGCAAGTTAAAACGTTTTACCTTTACAGTATCGAATTATTATTCTCCACGCCCCACGGGACTTCACCTTGAATCGTTGACAAGACCCAGCGATATTTAAGTTTAGCTTGATTGTAATTTTAATTTTGTATCTGACAGTTTACTTCACAATATTTTACTTGATTAATTCTGTACTACCTGAAGCCTTGACGTGATTTTTTAAGTGTTTCGACTTCCGAAACTATAGCGTCTAGATATATTATGTTTATGCAATAATGAAAAAAAGGAACTATGAATTATTGTTGTAATTTCATAGGATTTGTATAGTATATAATACATGGTGATCGGACAAATAACAGTAATATAATTATAGCTTTTTTAACCGACTTCAAAAAAGTAGGAGGTTCTCAATTCGACTGTATGTTTTTTTTTTGTATGTTTGTTAAGCGATAACTCCGGTATTTGTGCACCGATTTTCATGATTATTTTTTGGTGGAAAGAGGGTACCTCCATAGTGGTCCCATTTAATTTTGAAGAAAATCATCCACCTTAAAGGGTGTCTGTTCACGCATGAGATTCATTTTTATAAATAGCGCCTAAATTTTATTGATTTTGCTATTCTCTAATTCAAGGCGTTTTTCTCTCTCAATATACTTTGAGTAGTGAGAACCGATTTTTATTATCTCCTGTGTTAAGCCCCGTATAGTGGCGAACTAGGGGATGAATCCTTGTTTACGCACTTTCCGGTAACCAATTTCAAAAAACTTGGTAATTATATGTAATTCCACGTACTTTTGAGGTCGGTTTTTTAGTACTCTGTACTGAGATTATGATATCTTATGTTTTTTTATGTATACTATTAGGTAACTCCGGTTATAGTTCGTTTTTGTTGGAAAGTGCCTCATTAGTGGTCCCATTTCAATTTGAAGATAATAATAAAAGATAAAATATTCCACCTCTAAGGGTGGCAAACTAGGGGATGAACGACTTTTGAGGTCGGTTTTTTTAGTACTCTGAACTGAGATTATTATTATAAAAAGAAAACCAACCTCAAAAGTCTATGGGATAACCTCAATACAGACTACTAGAAAAATCGACCTCAAAAGTTCGTGGAATAACATCTATTTGACAAGTTTTATTGAAATCGGTTACCGGAAAGTACGCGAAACTGGATTTATCCCTTAGTTTGCCTAGTTTTGTTAGTAGCCTCTTCCCAACAAAAAAGAATCATCAAAATCGGTTCACAAATGCAGAAGTTATAGCGTAACCTTTTTTGAAGTTGGTTAAAAATAGGCACTAGTCGAAAAGTGACATTTCAGTTCCGATCACTATACTGCATGGCGAGTCGATCGAAAAGTGTGTCCGATCGTGCCTGCCAACAATGTAACGATCTGTCGAAGCGCGGGAAACGTAGTTATGCGAACTATGCCGCTAGGTGGGCTTATTGTACCAATGGTACGATATTATAAATAATTATCCTCATTCTCTTATACTTTGGGCCATAAAGCAACAATCAGAGAGGCAACGAGACGCAATCGCTTCTTCTACTTTGTCTACTATTCTAGAAAAAGCTGCCACAAAATTAAGTAAAAATGTTAGTTGTAAATTGTTATGTTATACTGTGTTAACATTTTGTTAAAAGTTAAAGATTACTTCTTAAGACAAAGAAATTGTATGAGGCATGGAGCGTCAAAGCTATAGGGTTTAACCAATGAAGAAAAAAACAATGGAAGTGCCCTAAGCCTCGATTACAATAAATAAATAAATAACGCACACATTCAACTCAACAGCCTCGCACTAAGGAAACCCTGTGTCGAGGGCGCCATGGACACACTCACAGACAACCACAAACTCACGAGAGAAATAAATGTAGGATTTTAGAGAATTTGCATGAAAGAATGACACAACCGTACCATACCGAGCGAAAATGGCGAACTAGTCTTTCGAGACCGATAGTCGGCACGTGTCGAACACTAACTAACCACTTCTACTGTAGTTATTGTTCTGTGGGTTTAACACGCCGTGCACCGCCACGAAAACCGTGTGTGTGTGTACATTATGGCATGGTATGCTGTAACGAACTGGAGTCCATCCACTGAAAATCAGCGTCCTAGCACATGCAGTGAGATGACACCAAGCTGAGTGGATGACGGATTCCGTAACAGCATAGCATGCACGCTTTATGTCTTATCGCTGGATTTATTTATTGTTATAGTCATTTGCTTCCTATTTGTGTGTATTATCTAATAGTCACGTCCTTTTTATTTCGTTTTTTTTCACGTTGTAATTATGTATGTAATGTTAAATGTAAGTGTGCTGTGTTGTTTTTTTTTGGAATAAAAATATTTCTTTCTTTCTTTCTTCCTTTCCTTCCTTCCTTCCTTCCTTCCTTCTTTCCTTCCTTCGACCCTTCCTCCCTACCTACCTACCTACCTACCTACTTAAACCCTTTCTCCTTCCGTCCTTCCTTTCTTCCTTTCTTCCTTCTTCCTTTCTTTTTTCTTTGACTCCAAGGTATTTCGACCTGTAGTTGGCCACACCGTTAAAGCGACAATTACTAAACTAGACTTTGAACTACACACGTAGGCTCGCCTGTACATTCGAATCTTAGTTTTTTTATGGTACCAAGGTGACGGGAAGTTGCAAGCCACACGCCTGTCCATAACAGTTGCAGTGCCACCTAGAGCTTTAAATCACAAAGATCCGAGGGCGCTGGTACTGCTGCCACCCTGAGATATAAGTTAACAAGTCCCATGTGCCTGTAATTTCACCAAAAACTGTTTGAAAATCGTTTACCCCTTTATTTTCAAAACTTTTAGCAAATTATACATCCCTCAAACCAATTCCACTTTCAACAAATAAGGTAAAAATCACGCCAAATGACGTCATACAACAGTTAAGATTTAATCAAGTCAAATCCTATTACTTTTTAAATCGATCGTACGAAAAAGTTGGTACTTTTTCCTGATGTTTCACGAATTGACTAATGTTGTATAAATTCCTATATCGAATATCGAGGAAAAGTGTTAGCTTATAATGTTTTAATTAATGTTGACATGATCAGGATTATGCAACGTCGACAATTATATTGTGCTACCCCTTTTTTTTATAATACCAAGTGACAAGACGAACTGGCGCGTGGAGGAAAGCGACGCGTCTGTCCATAACACTTTCAGAGCGACTCAGAGCTTTAAATCGCAAAGACCTTGGGGCCTATGCCACTGCACCCATCACCCTGAGACATAAGTTAACAAGTCTAATCTAAATCCAACTCTAATCTAATCATTCAACTCACGAAGTCCAGAAACAACGTCGATATTATCGAAAACCTCCCATCACTATTCCCAATTTCACCCAGCTCGTTCCGCAGCCGGGTATCCGGCATCTTTATAGCGGTCCCGGGTTTCCGTTTTTTGACCGGAACCTTCAGGGCGTGTTTGTCCTAATGTGAATGTTTACTCGTGTTGAAATTCAAATCGAGAATGCATTATTACATGTTGGGATTTATATGAAACATGTAAATACTGACTTGGGTTATATAACTTTTTTTGAGATCTAATGAGTATACGAACAATATGCATTATTTAGGTGTGCATGTTCCATCGTCGACCTCGTCGTCACTTTCTATCGAGTGAGATGGAGATCAAATGCGCACTGTGACGCTATAACTTCAGCAACATTTTTAACATTAGTTCCGAAGTTTACCGCTAGATGGCATTGCCATAGAAAACACGATTTCCGAATCGCGATGTAAAGATTTTCCCTAATGTAATCATGGTTAGTGTTTTGTAACAAGAGTTCAAATGTTTACCACTAGATGGCATTGGCATAGAAAACGCAATTTCTGTATCGCGAATGCTAAGATTTTCCCTAATGTCATGACCTGTCACTAGTATTTTATATGAAATTGATCTATTCTTCTACTTGTCTATAGTTATCTGCGATCTATTCAACGATTGCATTAAGCTTCTGTACAATAAACCAAGTTATCCTCACCGAATTCTGCCGTTTGATTCCTGGATGTAGTAAGGGGGCACCAGCTAGCCGGGCAAAACTCTACACCCCCTCTTACTACACCACTTAATTATTTAATAATAAAAAAATGTCTTGCATGTCGACCCTAAACAGTACAATACCACTCCGAGTTGTAATCGCAAAGATCTGAAGGACACTGCCAGTTGACTAGTCCCATATGTCCGTAGTTTCACCAGACCCTGAAAAATGTTCGCACTATTGATTGGCAGCAGAAACAGGTACGGTGACAATACTTTCCTGGACAAACTCTTTCACAAGCACCTCTACTAACGCAAGCATATATTTGTATATGCACTAACTCTCTCGAATTAATGAATGAATTAAATATCATTTATGCAGATTAAAAAACTACACATGATAATAATGTAATTATATATTTTATGTATTCGTCGTGTAAGGCTTGGTGATAAGCGACACGCTTACGTAAAAGAGCTGCAATATTATGGTTCAGAGAATTCAAAAGTTCAAAGATCTGTGGGGCACTGTCACTATGCCTGTCGCTCTGAGACATAATTTAACAGGTCTCGTATGTCTGTGAATTCAGAATTCACCAGCAACCTACTCTTCAAAGTCGGAACACATTTACTGTCTCATATTACTGCTTCGCAGTCAAAGTCAAAGAATCATTTTTTCCAAAGGTAAAATAAATATACACTTGAAAACATTGACTTACAAATAAATGGACGACGGGTCTAATACAAAAACCACGAAAAAATGTCCCAAGTCAACCTATTTAAACGTAGTGACATGTAAAGGAATATGAAAAAGCTAAAACGTTGAATTTAAATTGTAATGTCATCGCAGTACTGTCTAATTTTGCTTGCTTCGCTGTCAGTGGAACAAACGAAGAGTAAAGCGTGAATGACGCTCTGTATACGATTTTAACGCCCTATAAGTTCGAACACTTTTTAGCGCGGACCCGACGTCCATATAATTGTAAGTCAATGCTTGAAAACGTCGCTTTTAAGCTACTGCTCGTTCACTATGCTAACTTTCCTGAGAAGAATGAGCAAGAAACTCTAGGAATTGCTCTTTTCAAATAAACTTATCATTGCACCTCTCGCCACCGGTAGGGAGTCCATCCTCACACTTTGGAACCGAGTCGATCTCGTATTGTACGGTTTAGGAAGAGCTTCCTCATACGTACAATTAGGTTGTGGAATGAACACCCTGTCGCGGTTTTCCCGAAGAGTTCTTCTAGAGAAGTACTGCCACCTTACCTATTTCTGCCGCCAAGCAATGATGTGAGCATTACTACGTTCCGGTTTTGAAGGGTGAGGGTGCTGGTGAAATTACAGGCATATGGGACTTGTCAACTTATTTCTCGGAGTGACGGGCGCAACGGCAGTGCCCCTTAGATCTTTGTTTGTGTTGTGAGGTAAAGCTCTGAGTGGCACTGCAACTGTTATGGACAGGCGTGTCGTCGACTTGTTCGTCCCGACGTAGTATGATGAAAAAAAAAAAGGTTACATATCCTGCGCCAGAAAGAGACAGCGAAATGGTCCGTGGGGATTGGTGGAGTGTCAACATTCTACAATATAGTATAAGTATAGTCAACTATCTCACCGATGACCTTTGGAGTTTTAAGATAAATATCTTTCTTTCCTTAAGTCATTTCGTTCTTAAAACCACCTCACCCCCTTTTCCCTTTCCACTTCAATCCCACTCTGCAACGCCTCGGCTCAAAACACTTGGAAGAACAAAATACGGAGCACGGAACGCTGCCTGCTCGTATATTTTGTCTTGTAATAAATAATACTTAAAGCCCATATTTGAATGCTGAATTCTCGCTGAGCTCTTATATGACGCCTCAACTTGACATCAAAGTAAGAATTCTTAAAAACAAGTTATAGTCTCGGACTCAGTTACTTAACAAAGCGAGGACGTGAATTTGAAAATAGGATTTTGTTATTATTTACTTAGCTGCTACCGGTATTCGAGTCTGGGACCTCCTCATCCAGCGCCCACAGTGTTAATCCTTGTGTCACCGAGGTCGTCAAACCCTGCTTTTAACCCTTGCGGGACGATGTTGAATGTCGAACAGTGTAAATGATAAAACCGTTGCTTATAGATATTTGCTATATAAAATATACCAATGGATGGATTTTTATAATTACACTGGCTTATTTGATATATAACAAATGGCCGACTTAACGCTATATACTTGTCAATAATTGGGCCAAATGAAAAAAAAAATAGATTGGTGATACATTTACAACAATAATTGTAACTTTTTTATAAAAAATAAACCGAACACAAAAGTTAGTGGAATAACATCTACTTCTAATGAAATCGGTGACTGGAAAGGGCACGAAACAGGGGGTCTACTCCCAAAAGTAAAATCCGATACACGTAGCTGCGTACGTCCTTCGTTTTAATAATGTCTTACTCTGAAACGCGTTAAGTGCCCGATTGCGGAACGATTGCGGAATGAAACGCGTGATTTATATGGGTGTCCGATATCGGATGTTGATAAAGCTACTACGAAAAGCCATTTTGACAGGATTTTGACAACGTGTATCCGTGCTTCGTATCGGACACGGAAGTAACGACGAGTCGAAGATCGTAATTTGACACAAGTAGTTGCTTTCGTGTCGTATTTTGACATTATTTTCATCGTAGAACTGACATAAAACCAACGGTAGCTCGAGGGTATCGTTTGTACATCGTTTGTGTAAAAAAATAGTGAATACTGTTAGTTGTGGAGGCGCTCGGACAAGAAATACGTGAAGATGAAGTAGAGAGACGACGTCAAAGGAATCGCAGTTTCTTGGTATCGCTTACTGATGGCAAAGTTGTAAGCGATTACCGGCTCGCTGCGAGAATTTTGTATAATCTTTTGGAAGATTGTAACACGCATGGTGTTCAAAAATATTCTAGGTTTATTGACCCACCACCACCAAGAAAAGTTATTTCTCGATCTGCAAATATGGTTTGTTTGTCAGATTGCACATGCTGTTGCTGCTGTTATAAAGTGTGAAGACAAAGAGCAATACGAACGTGACATTAATAAAACTATAAGTGACATCATAGGATGGATGAATGGAAATGGTCTCAGTATAAACCTAACAAAAACTAACATCATGCAATTTCACTCGTCTAAAAGACTACTGATAGAGTAAACATCTCGTTTAATCTTGTTAATATAGCACAAGTTAAACACACAAAATTTTTGGGTCTTATCCTTGACAGCAATTGCAACTGGAAAGGCCATGTTGAGAACTTGGTTCATGGAACATGTTGTAACAATTTGTCACGGTTTATGTACCCATTGAGAAAATTAGTACAGAATGCGTCTGTGGATGCGGCCTTAACAGCTTATTTTGGTTTTGTGCAGTCTATATATAAATTACTGTATAATTTTTTTGGGAAACTCAGTAGAGTTTATGCAGGTATTTAAGATACAAAAACGCTGTGTACGTATCATCTGCGGTGGGTCTCAAATGGATTCGTGTAAGCCATTTTTCGACAAGTGCATAATCCTACCTTTACCATGCCTGTACATTAAGGAAGTTGCTGTATTTGTCCAGAAATATCCGTCATATTTTAAAATCGCAGATAAAAGGAACCATAGAAGTTTAAGACATGGGCAAAGAATGGTTTACTCGGGCAATCATACCTCAGCATTTAACCACAAAAGCTTTTATGTGATGTCGGTCAAAATATACAAAAGCATTCCGAATGAATTTAAAAGATTAGAGCACATAAAATTTAAAAATGCTCTTAAAACTTTATTATAGTGTACAAGAGTTTTTGGACGACAGTAACAAATTTGGTGACTAGCGATGTGACACGTTTATTAATATATTTTTTTCTCATATTGTGTATGTAATTTAATTTTATTCTGTGACATTTAAATAATATTGTACACCTTAACTGGTAGACTATAGAGCGCAAACCAATGTTATATTTTAAGACCTTATGTTATTACCTATAGGGTAAAACCGGGATAGATGCCGCAGTGGGATAGGTGCCTCGTTTTCAAAAACCTAACTTCCCCAAATCGCAACAAAAAATAATTAGTTTAAATAAGGAGTATAGACACCACTCATCAAAGTTCCTGCGGGGCTTCGTGTGGAATAGACGCGTTTAGCTTATGCATGCGCTTATCTCCGCGGCGAACACGACATCGGTTCAAAATTTCAGACGCAAGTATTTACTATTGCATAACTTTGTAAGTTATAATAAATTCCGTTTTATTTTTATTATAACTATACACTGGTTCATTAACTGCGCACCTCGGTGTCAGTAATCGCTCTTTTGAATATAGCTTGGTTAAATAATAAAAAGGCATCTATCCATATCGAACAGGATAGTCACTTCGATTTTTCGCAGTATAGGAAAAGACAAGAAAGTTAGGAAAAGAAAATAATAAAATACATTATTTTAGTAAAAAAGACAAATAAATGATAATAGTTTAAAAGTAAGTAAAAGTAGTTTAAAGACAAATTAGTCATATTACAAACAGCGAACATTTTTGTATGGAATGCTTTGATAGCTACAGAAATACGAAGTGAAGTAGGTAGTAACTTTAAATACGTATATATTTATTGTTATAGATGTATACACAATACATTATTATACACAAAATATTTTTCTATTTTTCTATTTGTTATATTTTGTAATTAGCTATCAATTTTATTTTACTCCTTAATTTTCATTATTTTTGTTAAATTTTATTAGTGTTACTTTTCTGGTAAACTTGTCAAAAGGGTGTGAGCCTGGTGATCTGTAACACAGGTCCCCAACCTAGTACAGACTCCAGCTCTCACTAAGGTGCTTCATATTTAACATGAAATGTAACAAATCTGCATTTTGTACACCTTTTTGAGAGAAATAAAGCATTTTGTATTGTATTGTATTGTATTGTATTAAAGATTACAAATAAAACATTTTATTATGAATTTTACTATTTTAATCTAAAGAGCATCTATCTTTCGTAGTATTTTCATCGTGTGGCGTCTATCCATACATGTAGGCCATACATCTATCCTCAAAAAAATAGGTTTGCAAAAAGTCAATTTCTTCAAAATCAGTAAATGTTAGGTCAATAAAATCAAGTCTTAATGTAATATAAAAGATTAAACTAGTTATATCCATAGGAATTATTCATGGTAAACCAATAATTTTGAAATTAAGAGGCCCTTTCAAAAAGTGGGAAATCTAACCCGGTTTTACCCTAGTTATTAATAAATGTATTCTTATTCTTCATTAAAAAAAAAATTTTTTTACAGACAAACTTTGCTATGTCTGTGAGGTCAATATATGAACAAAGATGGCCCCGTAATAATGTAGTGCGTTGATGGAAGTAACACACCGTAAATTGCCCTTGTATTTTCTATACATGGGCAACACAACTCAACATATTAAGTTGCGTTCAATATGTACCGGAATTGAGACGTACGAAATTGCGAGTGACGCCATCAAGAGATTGAATGGCCTGAAATAATTTCTAGTATTGTAAAGCAACTTGTGTTTGGAAGTTGTGTATTCAATCATATACTTAAGACTCATACCTATGTAAAAAATAAAATTTGCACTTGATGTAATGATTGAAAATGAATAAACGAGTGAACACAATAAACTTTTTATTTTAATAATTATAAAGAACTTAATGCTGCGCTGCTATCAAGTTAAGTACAGCTGCCTGGAGCAAGTTCCGCCCTTCCGCTGCCATGCCGCTTTACCTTATTGAAAACGTAATAAAAGCAAACATTAACTCAAAATAATACAATTTATTATTAATACATGCTCGTGCGTATGCGTAATGAAAACCAGCAAAACACATTTTTATAGCTTAAAGAAGATAGGCCCAAGAAGCTATACCCAGATACATAGATTGAGCATAGATTGATGAGCGTCACTTTCTAGAAATTATGAATAAGAACAAAGATACAAAACCTAAAAACATACCTTCTGCTAGCACTTGCTGGAGCTAGTCTTGGTGGAGCCTGCTAGCCCGTAAACAATATGGTGATTAACTAATTTCCCTTCAGATCTTGTAGCAGAAAACTACGTCAAAATATTGATGCTTCTGCATGAACTCTCGGAGCATTTCAATTTGGTCAGCAATGGCGTGGACATTCAACTTTATTACACAATATTTTTAATATATATTAGTCAGATTATGTATATTATCTACATTTTTAGAAATTGAAGATTTGTATTTTCAAAATCTCGTCGTCATTTTTCACGACGACAGATACTATTTTTAAACAAATGCTTTATGGCAGTGACACGTAGTCATTTTGACGATGGCTTTGAATTCAAAATGTTTAATTAGCCACTTAGAATAAATTTTATATTACAAAGATATTGGTAATAGCATATTGTAAGTTACATTAATAGTATTTTACATAAAATTAACATATTTGTTGTGAAATGTTCATTTTATAACATAATTCGATTTTTACAGTATGTCCATCTTAAAGGACCCTATTTTTTCATTCATTCTACTGGTATTCTACATTCACGTTAGCCGTGCCGACGTTGCCTATGGCCAACGAAGCACGGCCATCGTTGATCCGAAAGTCCTTCGGGGTACGAGCAACCAACGAACTACGTATTATGACCTTCGTTGCGGACGCAGTCACGTAGACTACATCACTACGTTACGTAGTACGTGACTGCGTCCGTCTTTCGTTTGTGTATCGTTTTGAGCGCATCACTAGAGCCTCAGCAACGTCCCACCTTATAGTGTTTTAACTTAAAATATACATATCGTATTGTTATTTCGTGGATTCTTTTTCGTTTTTTTTTTTTGCTGGACTCGGATTTTTGTACTTATCGTTAAATGTTGACTAGGCTATCATAAAAACAAAGTGTTCTGGGTAGTACCGCGGAGCAAACTTCGTAGCTCTTGGTCCCGGATTCGATTCCCGATAGAACCAATTTGGGAAATGAACTTTTCTGCAGTGATTTTGGACTAGGTGTTCTGAGTAGTGCTGCGGAGTGAATTCCGTAGTCCTTGGTCCCGAATTCGATTCCAGGTAGAAAACCAATTTGGAAAAAATCTAAATTGGTTTTGGCCTCGGTGTTCTGGGTAAACTTGATGAACTAATTAAAAAAAAGATAAATTTTTGTCTATTTTGTTGTTAGACAACCACCAGTGGATGTAGCATGCCGCTGCGATAAACCTTTGGGGGAATTTATCGCTCTCGTAACGAACAATAAAACGGCCTCGTGAACTTCGTGAATGGCGATATAATTATAATGTTTCGTGGTTTTTACTAATAGCTTTTTATCAAACCGGGCAAACAATTTGCAATCGCTGACATGACAATTAACGTAACTAAAAACTGTCAAACATTTTCGGCAAGCGTGATACTCTCCTTGGTGACTTTCGTCCATAGAGTCTGCCACAGCCAGCCGGTGATAATAGGCGGCGTCTAAAGCCGCCACAAACCTATTATATCCACATTTAGCTGTCGAATTCGAGTGATAAAACCGCCATTTTAAAATTGTGTCACAATAACAATCATGGCGAGCTCAATGATGTCATATTTTTGATGCGCCGCGCGCATCTCACCCAACAAAAGAATATCACAGTGCCAGACATGGCCGCAAAAATCACAGCTCATATTGAAACATTTTGACAGTTCTGCACAGTAATTTTATCAACGTAAAAATTGAACACGACCAACGAATAAACAGGTACAGTAAAAAGAAACAAGGCTTTTCTTAAAAAACAGCAGTTATAAAAAAAAACCTGTTGTATTGGTGTCTTACGGCGCGTGTACACAAGAAATTCGTCGTGTCTGCAACAGAAAAGATGAGAATGGCCTTGTACACTACAAGAATTTTGTCGGATCTAGCCACGAAAATATTTCGTGTCTGTTGCAGACAAGAAAATGATGAGTATGTACACGATACGAATGCTTTCGGGTAGGTGTCGTTTTACTACCGACTGTGTGAAGAAATATGTTGACTACTAATAAAAAATAAATGTGATTGCAAATTATATGTATAGAATAATAAATATTTCTCTCCACGCCTCAAAAGTACGTCGTTTATCTTTATAAATCTCTAAGGTTTTGTTTCACAATACGGGTCGTTCCTCTACTAAACTTATAAATAAATAATGCATTTTATTAGTTGCAATGAAATTAGTGGTGCAACAGTGGTACTTTGCAAAATCAGTCCACGCGCATAAACATTCGTTTACTGACAATGCGCCCTATGCAATAGCAGCAGAGCGCGTCGAGTCGGGGGTAGACAAGATTTTTTTCTCGTCCGGCGCCGAGGCTGTGTACACAGTTCGTGTGTAGAAACGACACGAATTCTTGCATAGACCCGGCGATTTTCTTAGCGTAATCACGCGCCCTTAGGATGTGATTTGGCTTTGTGATTGACTTTCTACTAATTCAAATTAAACAGAGATAATTTTTTGAAATAGTTTTTCGGCCTTGGTGTAAATTTCTATTTTTCGAGATACGACAAGATCTCTTTCCGGCGTCGACACGGCGTCGATATAATGCATTTCGACGTTGAAAACATAAACATGTTATTGTCTTTGTTTAACTACTGCGTGCTGTCGTAAGCCTAAAGAGATAGCATTACATTGGTCTGTGCGAAACACGGGAATCGAAAATACGTTACGTCATCTTAAATGTCAACTGTGTCCATTTCGCAGTACATGATACCGTTGTCAAAGGGAAGTAGTACATCAAATATCAAAACAAATGTTTTACCAAGTGTTTTATTGAATTATTCGCATGAATTGTAATAAAATGGACAAAAATATTGACAGTGAGAACAATTATGTATTAATAAAAATGAGTCGCTGCACCATTAAGTGATGTGAACAATATCAAAAGCGAAAACCAAACGAATGTTAAATTGCACAGGCATGTGTTATTTTTCTGGCTATAAATCACAGAATAGCCCAAATATCACATGTAATTAGACTTATTTAAGTTGTTTATCCATAAATCTTGCCAGATTTTGCTTTGGTGACTCTAGATAGCCTGTTTGTTTGAATATTTTGATGATTGTTGTTAACGATTATATTGTGATAGTGTTGTTCTTGTAAGCATACATATTATCGATAGTCTGTTATTAAAACAATCCATAACGAGATTTTTATTATTTTATTATTATTCAATTTATTATTTCAATTTAACCTACAAATGAAACAAGAAAGAAAGGATAGTTGTAAATCTATGACTACCGAATATAAATATAGGATAAAAGACCATCTTCATTTGCTCGCTTGCATTTTGAAGAGTCAAAATTTAACAGAAATTTGAATGTAACTAGATTATATGATAATACAATTCCATCATTAGGTTTGTCGATACATAATTTTATAATTAATTTAGATTAAACAAGACTCATTTACTAGGCATTCTTAGTTCCTGAAAATAAAATTATCCACCCGTTTCCGATTTTGTCCCACTGACATCTCTAACTACTAAAAATTACTTTTTTCTAAAGCCAACAACACAGTGACATGTTGGCCAACGTTGCCGAGAGAACGCTAATTATCAACGTATTTTGCCTTGCCTTGCCATCGTTCGGTGTCATATTCCTATCTGACCGAGTGAAGGCGAGCGCCAATGTGTATAGTGTATAGAGCTCGTGACCACTTGTCTCACTTCGGAGAGGTGTCTGTTTTTCTGTACAAATCGAAGGCGCTCGACCAATAGTAGTCAATTGACATTGTATACAATTAGACATTTGCATGCTATTTAATACATACCGAACATGTTTGTACTAACACTGTCTCTCGACACATCTTTTTAATTTATTTATACATATTCTGTTAAACCATGTTTTAAGCAAATAAACATATGATAACAGTATTATTGATTTAATTATTGTCGATAATATTACTACTATTGTATACGTAACTTTTATTTATTTCCAAAGTAAATTGAAGTGTTAAAGATTTACTTAAACCGCTCACTGATATTAATAATAATAAATGTTTTCTATGTAAATCAGATGTCTGGGACCCCGCGATATAGGCTTGCCTAGTGTGGGGACCGCGGTAAACATAAAATTGTACCTATCAATCTGTGAAATAAATGTTATTATTATTATTATAATTCTGTACCAATGCATAAATACAAAAACCTCACACTATTTGAAAACCTTTGAAAAATTTCTTTCTAATAATCAATCTTGAGGTTGGAAATGCATAGCGATGGTCAGATTAATATTATAAAATTTTCGCTTTTTTAATATACTCTCAAATTATATTTTTTCCTGCACAAATTCACTTTTTATACTATATACTATTTGAGCATTTATAAATGCAAAATAATAAATTCTCAAATGACGTTCCCGGATATTCCCATAAGAAATAAAATATTCCCAAATAGAATATTGATTTTAATTAAACGTTTCCAAGTCGATAATGACTTTTCGATGGATTATGGTCCAACACTAAAGCCAATTTTTGTATAAGCATGTAAAAGAACCTATTTCACCATTCGCGTTATCGGTCCGTTATTGTCTATGGGATCCGAAGCCCAAAACGAAAGCGTTGTGGCTAACGGACTGCGGACAGCTCACGGATCGTTTTGATTTCGTACGCAGCTGCGGTTGTATATTTTGAGAGTAGGCCTTCAGGATTCATCCCCTAGTTTGTAAACCTTAAAGGTGGAATATTTTCTTCAATAAATGGGACCAATAATGGGGTATCCTCTTTGTAACAAAAAAAGAATCATCAAAATCGGTCCACATTTTTTTAATTATCGCGTAACATACATACAAAAACAATACAGTCGAAGTTGGTTGGTTAAAAAATAACAAGGTATGAGAAAAGAAATCTTTAGCCGGGACTGGTAGCTGTAAAGGTATCTAACTGGGTGACGAAATATGATAGATTTCTCATAGATGGCGCTACGGCTGAAAAGCAAGCACATAAAAAAATTCGTGAGGTCCGCTTGAATCGGGTTGTAACCCTAACAAACCGTGACCAGGTTCACGGCAGTAAACCAGAAAACTTCAGGTCCACAAATTTATTTCAAGTCGGTTAAAGAGAAGAAGAGGCAACAAAGAAGGCTGTAACAATAAAAGGTATATATAGAAAACAGGTACATTATTATAAAACACTTCCTAACTTAATGATGATGAATATAAGGATATCAAGTACACTTACCCAAAAGGGCCATGATATACTGAATTACAGATACGTATTCATAGGTACATGATAAAGGCTGCAGTGATTATAAACTTATTAAAATTTGACACATGATTTAGATTATATTACAATGATTATAATAAACTTAGCCGCTCACGCGATGCACTACCCCCACCTACACGGCCCTTAAAGGATAGGTTAAACCTACCACAAAATGGCGGCTATCTGGTTTCGCAAATTAGAAAATCATTCAGTTTAAATACAAGTTTTTATAAATAAAAATTATTATTCTGCATTGCTAAATAAATACCCTCCGTAGTACCAACAAAAACGTCTCAAATAAAATGCAGTAATACACCGCAAATCCTGCACTTAAAAAGCACTAATGAAATTTTTGGTGTACTTGGATAAATATGATAATATTCCGTTTGAGTGGTTCTAACGTTTACCATGAAATTACTCCTTAAAGTATAGTTTATAAACATTTATATGCAGGGTAAACTTAAAAATCGCTACTTACGGCATGTTTTCAATAAATAAACACCGAAATCACCAGCCCAAGCAATAACACTCACACGATTGTCGCGACGTATTTTTGAAGTTGTTTATTTTTTTATTATAAACATTAAAAACTTCATGGTTTGCTAGAGTAGTTACCGAAATAGCAATTTATATTAGTTCTTTTACCTGTTGTAACTTCGATATCCGATAAATAGGTATAAAATCATCACCGGCACCTCTAGGTGTGGTATGCTTCCAGAGACGCATGAATCGCGCAACGCTCTGTGGCGGCATGCGTCCACGGCTGCATGTATCGCGTGAGCGGTTAGTAAAGGAATCAAAATTAGACGCGATTGAATTTAAACAGCTCCTTACGCTGTCGCATTCGAGCAGGGAGTGGCGGTGGAACGAACAAAATCAGAATGGTAGGCAAAAGCACTATGGTACAATTCAAAATTTAAATTAAAATACGAGTGGCCAGGAACCGGAGAAAGGCGATAAAATGGTGGGATGACGATGTAAAGAGGTGACACCATCACACGCTGGTTCGTTCCGTGGCTTAGTTGGTATAGCGTCTGGCACAGTATGCTAGAAGATGTCGGTTCGAATCCGACCGGATCGAAGGATTTTTTTCTGAGTGCGAAGACTTTATATTAATAATTATAAGGTATTAGAAGTCAAAATTTAGTGTTATTGTATGTTTTTTTTTGTGATATCAAGTAACGGGACGACCAAAGATCTTAACACAAAGATCACTGCATCTGTCAACTTGAGAAATAAGTTGATAAGTCCCAGGAGCCTGTGATTTCACCATATGGATGATATACATTCATGATTTGAGTATGGTTTAAAGCACTCGAAAACATACTCAAGTCCCTGCCATTAGGGTCGTATTTCCAGTGCTTGTGTTGCCAGTGCAATCCTGACTTGAGCATTGAATAGAGTTCTAGAATACGACCCTAAGAGTCGTATTCCAGAACTCTACTCAATGCTCAAGTCTGTCAATGCTCTACTCAATGCTCAAGGATCTGAGTATGATTTTAAGCACTGGAAATACGACCCTAATGGCAGGGACTTGAGTATGATTTCGAGTGCTTTAAACCATACTCAAATCGTGACTTGAGCATTGAGCAGAGTTCTGGAATACGACCCTAAAAGACATTCAATTTCAGCCCCTTTCTCCCTCTATCTGAAACTCACTAGGCAAACATTTCACTAACAATACCCATTTCTGCCGCCAAGCTTTAAAGGCGCTGGTGAAATCACAGACCTGTCAACTTTGTGTCTCAAGGTGACGGGCGGAGTAACAGCCACATCAGATCCTTGCAGTTTAAAGTTCTGAGTGGTATTGCGACTGTTATGTGTAGGCGTGTCGCTTACCTTCAGGCGTGCGAGTTTTTTGTCTTGTCACTTTTTTTTCATAATACCAAGTGACGGGACGAACAATTCGTGCGCCCGGTGGTAAGCGAAACGCCTATCCATAACAGTTGCAGTGCCATTCAGAGCTTTAAATCGCAAAAATCTTAGGGTCACTGACACTGCGTCCGTCACCCTGAGACATAAGTTGACGAGTCCCTTGTGACTGTAATTTTATCAAAATTATTATAATATAGCATTTACTTATTATTAAAATTGTTATTTGCTATATATACATATATAAAAAGACTTAAACAAACCAGTACAGCGACAGCAGTATGTATATTACAAAACGTGTGCCCTGAAGGACACTTGAATCCCTTTTTATGTACGCCTCTGCGCTCTCTGCGTACAAATTCGCGGATTCCAACACCTTGAATAAATTATTTGGCAAAGGAAAATGTACCTAGTATTCATATAGTACGTGAGTATATATTTTCAAGAATAGTAGCTCGCACCAAAGGTCATCTTTTGACTTATTTTTTATAACGAAAGGACCATCGAGACCATGGACTTTGCATCCGTGACTTGTATAACTGCCTCCGTCGCCGAACGGTTACCATACAAGGTTCGATTCCCGGGCTGGGAGAAATATTTGTATGGCCTACATTTACTTCTCTCGTGAGTTTGGGTGTAATTTGTGGCTGTCTATGTGTGGGTTTATGGCACCCGCGACTCTGGGTTTCCCTAGTGCGGGGCTAATTCGAGTGTGTGCGTTATATTATATGTTATATATCCAGAGACGGGCAAGCACGAGTTTAACGTAATGATATTACAAAATGTTCATTGTTTGCTTACACACTTATTGTTTGCTTCGCCTTTCTATTGAATCGATTCACTTGTAAACCTTGGAATGGATCGATATAGAAAAATTTTAGATTGTATATACTTCAAGAAATTTTCGTAATATTAATAAAATCGAATGCATCCCGAGTGGAAAGTGAGATTCCTCAGGATGGCGATTGGAGCGGCCTCTTTTTCGTCCAAAAAAACACTTTTTAATACAGTTGCTCAAAACGTGGTATTTTTTGTACTACAACACGTGCCGAAAGTTGGAATTTTCGCACTAGTGCTTTTTACTTTTCCATTTTTTTTTCATTTACTGTTGTTTCAAATCTTAAGCACAGAACTAAAGAAGTTGTATATTTATTTAATATTTATGTGCTTTGTGACATACATAAGTCATTCGTCATTAAAACTTATATTTATTTACAAATACTATATAATGAACGTATCGAGTGGAGGTCCACAGTCTCTGCCTACCCCTGAATGGGTGACAGGCGAGATTTTTATGTATATATTTATTTGTTCTATGTATTACAGATAAATTGTATCTCACTACCGTGCACGAGTTCCTAAAAAAGTTTAAACAAAAGTACCAGGACTTCATAATAAGAAAAGTGGTTACAGACCGATATTACAGAAAATAAACAAAAACAACACGTTAGAACTAGATTTCTTAACATAGACTTTTAACTAATGGTTGCAGTGGTTGTATTTCATTATTGTAATTTACTAGCAGAAAATGAGTTTTGTTTAAATACTGTTTTATTTTACTTTCAATGTAGTTTTTTCGCAAATGTATTAAAAAACGTCGTTTGATACACGTGCGGATTTGTCATTTTCACTTGTCTCGCGTCTTCTTAGAATCCTCGAGACTCGTGAATAATGACTAACTTTCCGCACTGATATCAAAAATAACTATTTTCTACTCCTGTACTGTAATCTGTCAGTTACAATTTCATAAACCATAGGTATCACAAAGGCGCTCTTTTTAACTGCCTCGGTGGCCAAACGGTTACCATGCCAGACTGTCATGCAGAGGTCCTGGGTTCGATTCCCAGGCCGGGAGAAATATGTGCATGGCCTACATTTATTTCTCTCGTGAGTTTGGGTGTAATTTGTGGTTGTCTATGTGTGTGTCCATGGCACCCGCGACACAGGGTTTCCCTAGTGCGGGGCTATGTTGAGTGTGTGCGTTATAAAAAAAAAAAAAGTTCTGGATTGAAATTCTATTGTCTATGGTACTCACTACAGAACTGAAAAATTTCATTACATAGTTTTTTTTTCTTATTTCTCTTGGCTTTTCGCTGTAAGCGTTTTAGCCACGTACAGAGTGTTTTGACTGACATGTTTTTAAAACGGGGAAACTTTCGCAATATAATGGAATGTAATTTGGAAACGGAATTTGAAAGTTGGAGAAAAAGTGAAAAAGGGATCAGGGTTCTGTAAACACATCGAGTACATGACCAGAAATAGAGACGAAATAAGGGCCATATATTCCTGGTAAAACATTAGCGATACAGCTCTTATAAATATCAACTCTCCTTTGCACTGAAATATAGACAGGCCATCTACTGACCTGTCTGTACGTCTCCGTATATTCCAAAAACTATTTATTGTAATAAAGACAATATCTCTAACAATGCCGTGCTGTTATATTCGGTGGTGTGGGAAAACCAGCAAAACATCTAATTACAAAACAAATTTCATCGGTAATTAAATATCAGATATGTAATTCTGCAATTTTCGTCCGTTATAGCAAAGCTCAAGTTAACCGGTCGATTTGAAGTGAAACAGTTGACGACACCCATTGACGACACCCGTCAATTGTTTCGAACTCGGGCTAGCCAATCGGAGCGCAGTTGTCACAGTAATGATACAGAATAGTTTTCAAACAAATTAAATGACATTTCGTCTGTATTTCTGGTTATATACTCGATGAGTACACAGAACTATAACAAATTTGAAAAAAAGAACGTCGTAGTTTTAAAAATTAAAATATAAAATATGACTCTATTCAAACGCTCTGCAGCCTCTTGATTGTTTAAATTGGCCCAGTTATACGACGCGAAAGTTTTCGCGCAGTTAACACGCCTTCATGTACATTAATGGCGAATCTGAATTCTATTTACAGGGCAACAACATTTAAATTCCTCGGAATACAGACCAAATTCAAATCAGAGTCGCCCGCGTGCCCGGGACGCTCATTTAACTTAAAACCTAAAAACTAAAAAATAGAGCGTATTTTGCCACGACTGTTAGACGCAGGCGGACTCCGCTCGGACCGCGCGGCGGCCGCGCGGGGTGCGCGATGAAATTCCTGTCGATATATAAAATGACCCGGTCACAACTTCAATGACCTGGAAGTCGATATTATTGATGCGTTAAAACGTAAACTCACGGACATTCTATTTACCTTTAAATAATTTGTGATTAGCGCAGGTATTGGGTTGTCATATTTATGTAAGTGCATGATGTTAAGAAATATTTTTTATTCACACTTAATCTTTTTTAACACTCAGAAAAAAATTCTTCGATCCGGCCGGATACGAACCGACGGCGACGTCTTCTAGCATACCGTGCCAGACGCTATACCAACTAAGCCACGGAACAAACCAGCGGACCTCACGAATTCCTCTATGTGCTTGTTGTAGTGCGTTGTATTTGGTTTTTCAACGACTTTTTAGTCGTAACGCCATCTATGAGAAAACTATTAAAGATTTATCACCCAGCTAGTATCTTTACAGCTACCAGCCCTGGCGAGAGATGTCGCTATTCATTGTATTCAAATTTTTTATTGAATTAATATTCAATTATTTTTTGTGAAATTACTCCACTAGTTTGTTATAATTATTAATACAAAGATCGAACACTCAGAAAAATATAATTATAACAAACTAGTGGAAAAATTTCACAAAAAATAACTGAATATCAATTCAATAAAAAAATGAAAAAATTATTGGTTCAATTATAAGCGGTACTTGGCCACTTGTATTCCACCTCTTTGGTTTTTTGTTTTATAGTGTTTGTTTGGCTTTCGTAAGAGTTTGTTGTCATGGATTGTTAACAAAATCTTAATTTACGCCTATAATGGTTCCAGCCCACGATTTTGGCACAAATGGGTTAAAACCCAAGCGGTTTAATTAGGGTTTAACCCACATCCCATATCTGATTGCAAAACGTCCAAAATGTCGAATCAAATTGTTTTGTTTTCGGAGATGTTCGAAATTTGAATGTAATAATAAAATCGAATTCAATGTTAAAAAAATGTTTTCACTAATAAGAAATTTGTTCTAACAAAACAGTTTATCTTTATGCTGGTCACGATTTGCGGTTTTTGAACACATTATAGAGGATTTACTATGATATGTGTATAGATAAAATACTATTTTCGAATTTATTATCGAAATTCCTAATATGTATGGAATTATACTAACGTTCGTATTACTTTACGCGTATAATAATAATAATAATCTTTTATTTCGGACTCAGAACGGTTGCCGCCCACGATTTTGGGCAGAAATGGGTTAAAACCCGAGTGGGTTGATTGAATTTTAACCCACTTCCCATACCTAATTGCAAAACGTCCAAAACGTCGAGGTAAATTAAATATACAAGATTATGCACCGATATTAAATTCAAATAATGTTTGAAAATAGTTAAGTTTCTATCAATGTGGTGGTCCTTACACAGTTATTAATAGCGCAGTATAAAAATGATAATAATTTACTGACAATTATAAATTTTTATTTAATTGATATTAAATTATTTAGTGTATCGCGGGTACCATGGACATCCGCAGATTACACCCAAACTCACGAGAGAAATAAATATAGGCCATACAAATGTTTCTCCTGGCCCGGGAATTGAACCCGTGACCTCTGCGTGGCAGATCAACATGGTAACCGTTCGGCAAGAAGTTGCTGCTTTTGATTCTCGGACTATCCCTTCACATACAGCAGTAGTCTACAGTTGCAATTGAAGTCTCGGCTTCATGCATTTGATCACGACTGCACGCAATAATTCCGGCCATGCTGTCTGTTAACCGCCTAAGTTCGCAGTAGTTTTAAATTTATATCTAATTTGGGCGTTAACGACACAGAAGGGGCTTGCCAGCGTTACGGGGTGTACTTCAAAGCGCATATTTATTTCTTGTCCTCTTTTCCTTTTTCTTATCTAGTAGAATAAATTGGAAAGGATTTTGTCTGCCATGATAGTGAAATCTCAGTAAACCGTATGTTTATTTGCTTTACAATACAATACAATGCAGACTTATATAACAGGGTTTGTGTAGTGCGGAGCTAAAAGTGTGAGCGTTATTTATTTAACGGAAACGTCACGCGTGTGCAAGATTACGTTATAACGAAGTAGCCGACCTGCCACTTCGAAACTCGGACGGGAATCTGCTAAGGGAAAAAGCAATCCCCGTGTACCTGTGTCTGAAATTGCAAAGCCATAGAGGCAGCTGAACCGGTGCGATGAAGACGGCTTCACAAAGGTGGAGAAGAGAAAGAGGAAGCCCACCAGCAGCAACCTGTGCGGCACAGCGCCGACAGGCCCGTACTTTCTGCGGTATCGCCAATACCGACAATGCTGCTTTACCTGTCGCGACTACATTACTCCACGAAGTCTGAGGAGATAGTGGAGTATATCAGGCTGAAAGCCTAACACGCCACGAGGGTCGAGCGGTTAGAGTCCCTCCACAACGTGAATTTTAATTCTTTTGTGATAAGAGTGCCGAACGTCTACCGACCTTCATGAAGGAGGAGTTTTAGCCGAAGTGAGTCAAACATTAGCGATTCTGACAAGTGCAATTCGTGTACATTAGTTATTTAGTACAAATAGTGTGTTTATTATATATTTATACGGGTCATGTGGGCTGAATTAAATAAATAAACAAAAGATAAAACATATAAACTTATTTTTCTTAAACATGCTCGGAAATTTTTGCATTAGTTTTAAAAAACAAACAAGGAAAGTTTGTCATATAAGAACCGCGCCAATTCTTCCCGGCCAATGCCAAGGAACATTTCGTGCAAGTAGGTACGAAATGTTCACTGCTTTAAACTTTTAACTTTTAAATCTATCTACTATTAATTGATCTATGTAATCAGGCAAAAGAAAAACTCATACAGCCAACTGCCCAGTGTTCGTAATTGCCACAAATAAAAATCTACCTGCACCGCTTAATAAAAAAAAGAACAAGGCGGTTAAATAAACTAAAGAAAGTTGGTATTTATCGAGTTCTTAGTTTTTTGCGATTGTTATACATAGGAAATGAAACTATTTTTCCGGATTTCAATCACGTATATTTGTTTTTTCAAACAAACCAACGTTTCGGGCCCTTTACAGTCCACATTCACATCATCTCCTATTTTTTTCCTTTGCTTTGGATTCTATCCGCGTACAATGGGTTAAATATCCTTATTTGCACCATATCGGTAAGAATGCGTTCTATTTCTATCAGTGAATCATAACTCGTAACTTTATATGTATATAATAACGGCCGACTTAATGCCATAAGGTGTTATCTATCGTTCACCACACTAACCTAATGCGAGGCGGGTTTGTCCGTCACACTTCTTCCAAGGGTTGGGAACCTTCTTCGTCGTGTAGGTTTTATCACAATATGTTCCTTGTCCGAAAATCTCATACGAATATTAATTTTCGCACATAAATTCCGAGAAACTCACAGTGGGATCTCAGATTCGAACCTCCATCCTCTACTTGAGAGGGTGTAGGTCAAACCATTGGGCTATCACTGCTTCTTCTTCTTCTCGAGTCAATGCCAAAAACTGGTAGAAAACCTGTGTTATATTTCTTTGGCCCGTAAGCAGCCACCTCTATGCCCCTATCTATTGCCTTTTGCAGGTCTTCACCAGTGCAGCTATTCGGACACGGTGGACATAAGACCAAGTGAGACATACTCTGTGTGGGGGATCCTCAAACACAATAGTTTTGAGTCGGCAATCGATATATCAATATATATCCCCTTAGAATAAAAATATGTTTCAGAGATTGTTACGGAGGAGTGGCATAAATGTTTTCAAAATTGGTTCATTCGTATGAAAAAGTGCATTAACGCTAACGGAGAATATTTTGAGAAACAATAAATTCATTTCTGACCATTTATAGTATTTTTTCTTATTCATTCCGGAAACTTATAGTGCGCCTCACGTATGTCAGAGTCACATGGTGGTTTTTATTTAAAATGGTGGCAGCTTAGAATAATAACGCATAAAAATCTAGCCCGCACACGCTAAGTGAGACAAATTGAAGCGCTCCCAAAGAGCCTACACGAGCGGGCGGGCTGTCAGTGCTCAAGGTCAACTTGCACCGCGAGCAGCTCAAGAATTTTAGCTAAAAATGAAGAAATGTGCGGTAAATGAGTATAAAAATACGTCAGACAAACATAAAATAGATACTAACATCACATTCCACGAGGAAGTAACGCGTTTCAACTTGTATTTTTATATAAATATTCACTAAAACCGAAAATGAACCTGCTACTAACCTACATGAAATTGATTTTTGCCTCACTTGTGACAGTTTGTTTGATATGAAACTATCATTCTATGCGTTATTATTCTAAGTATATCCCCATTTCACCATGTTGTCTCTACATCGGTCAACTTGCGATCAGGGGGTCGATTCAGAGCCTTACGATAACTCAATTATCGACCCCGATTTCTGTACCTTTTTATTCACAACACCCGAATTGGACGTTAAACTATCGTATTCGAAACCGAATAGCAATGACGTCACACCCATACGGTTACTCGAACTTCTCGACCAGTTAAGGCTACAGACGTTATCCAGAACTTAGTTAACGAATGAAAGTTACCGAACGTCCTATTCTTTACAAGGCAAGAATGTAATATGGAAATCTTTTATTATTTAAAAAAAAGTCTGGATTGTGTTCAATTTTGTTAATTTATTTTAATGCAAGCAAAAAATGCATTGCTATATTTTAGACCTTTAAACTCTTAAAAATATATATAAACGGATTTTCATTTTTCTTATAATCTACTTCACCGACTAACTCAATAAACGCTGTTGAATAACGATATCGTATCCGAATTGGGATCGAACGTTTTAACTCGAATGTTCTGAATAGCTCGGAAAGCGCCCTTCGAATCGAGAAAGATATCCAATCGAAGGATTCGGTTAAAATATCGAAGAATTCTGAATCGGGGTCCTGAGACGATTCAGGGATTTCTATAATGACCACTGCAACTCGTGCCCGGGGGAAGACTTTCGACTGGGGTAATAAATTCAAGAAGAGCAGCAAATTTGGCTTGCCAAAGTTTGCACCTCGCGTCTGTTGGACTACCTTCTATAGCGGTGGTATGTCGAAGGAAGCTCTTAGATTGTTTACACACGGCGATTTGTAGCAACGATGCAAACGCGCGATTGCATCGATGCAATCGTCGATAAATTCCTAGTGTAGCGATGCAATCGCGCGTTAGTATCGATGCAGTCAAGCGCTTGCATCGCTGCGTTAAAATCGCGCACGTGTGTAAAGGTAGACGATTATCGACTGTACCGCTACTGCATCGCGTTTGTACCGTGTTTGCATCGCTGCTAAAAGTCGTCGTGTGTAACCGCTCTTACGGCTTGATAATTCTACATGGGGAGCTTGTGGTTGAATAAAGGGTGCCGACCTCAAAGGGTATCTACCTCCTGGTTTAGTTTGTCTATTCCACATCCCTACTCTACGTCTTATAATATTTAAGTAAATTATTCTATTTCGTTTCAAAGAACTTCGTTCCTTCAATGGAACCCAGTACACACGACCGCGAAACTAATATCAAAGATCGTGGTTTGTCAGTGTCCCGTTAAATTATATAGTTCCAAAATGTTGTGATTTTCAATTAAAAGGGTCAAGTAAAGTTTTCTGTAAGACTGGTATAAGTAAATAATTTTTTTTAGAAAAGTTTTCATAACTTTACAATTTTGGCGACCCAACGTTTTGTACTGTGAAGCCGTGGTAAACCAATGCCATAGTGTAATAGAAGCAAGTAGAGCAACTCCTCCTGCCTGTTCGGCGCGTAAATACCTACCATATGCTCGGAGCGTAGGGTTGATACATTATTGTTTTTATTGTAGGTATCTACAGACTGTAAAGAAAATTTAAAGTGTAAATCGCAGTTTTCTCGTGCTCTAATGAATTATAACCTTTATTAAATGCTGTAGGTACTTATGTATTTCAATTATTATACTAACATTGCACGAAATTAGAATTAATGCAGTAGAAATGAGATCTTTGAGAAGTATGGTTGGAGTAACTCTGATGGATAAATTACGGAACAGTGTGATAACCGCTCACGCGATGCGCTCTTCCTACCGCAAAATGGCGGCTATTTGGTTTCGCAAATTAGAAAAGCATTCAGTTTAAATACAAGTTTTTATAAATAAAAATTATTATTCTGCATTGCTAAATAAATACCCTCCGTACTACCAACAAAAACATCTCAAATAAAATGCAATAATACACCGCAAATCCTGGACTTAAAAAGCACTAATGAATTTTTTGGTGTACTTGGATAAATATGATAATATTCCGTTTGAGTGGTTCCAACGTTTACCATGAAATTACTCCTTAAAGTATAGTTTATAAACATTTATATTCAGGATAAACTTAAAAAACGCTACTTACGGTATGTTTTCAATAAATAAACACCGAAATCACCAGCCCAAACAATAACACACACGATTGTCGTGACGTATTTTTGAAGTTGTTTATTTTTGTTAAATGACAGACCCCGGCATTAAAAACTTTATGGTTTGCTAGAATAGTTACCGAAATAGCAATTAGTATTAGTTATTTTACCTGTTATAACTTCGATATCCGATAAATCGGTATAAAGTCATCACCGGCACCTCTAGGTGTGGTATGCGTCTACGGCTGCATGTATCGCGTGAGCGGCTAAGAGAGCGTTGCGGCGTGTAAGAAGATATAGTGACAATGATAGGGAAAGGGATGCTTAGATAGTTCGAATATGTAGACAGAATGAATGAAAGAAGATTAACGAAACAGATTTATAAGGCGAATATGCTCATATTCGCCTTATAAATCTGTTTCGTTGCAAGTTGATAAGGGCCGACCAGGGCGAACTTACTATGACCAAATTGAGGCCATCCTAAGCGTACCCTGAACCGACGAACATCTATGAAACCACTAATGCGTGTTGATGAATCTCTTGTTTCTGCCTACCCCGATGGAAAAAGGCATGAATATGAATATCGCGGTTTGGTATCTTGATTATGGAGCATGATTATTAAATAGATTTTTTTTTCTTTTTATAAGATCAAATGACGGGATGAACAAGTCACGCACCTGGTGGTAAGTGACACACCTGTCCATAAGAGTTGCAGTACCACTCAGTGCTTAAAATTACTAAGATCTGAGGGGCACTGACGCAGGGCCCGTCACCTTGAGACATAAGTCAATAAGTCTCATGTGCCTGTAGTTTCACCAGCACCTAATCTAAATGTAACGCAGTAACTGCCTCCGTGGCCGAACGTTACCATGCTGCCACGCAGAGGTCCCAGGTTCGATTCCCGAGCCGGGAGAACAAATTTGTATGGCCTACATTTATTTCTCCCGTGAGTTTGGGTGTAATTTGTGGTTGTCTATATAGTGTATCAATGGCACCCGCGACACAGGGTTTCCCTAGTGCGGGGCTATATTGAGTGTGTGCGTTATTATTATTTTTATATAAATAATGCTCACATTACATCTTTGAGAATCAAATAACATTATCCCATTTTAAACGCATTGTAGACGTACTGTAACCTCCTTAGCGTGTAATCAAAATAAACTTTATGGTAAAATGCGTAAAGAATTTATAGCCTCGTAGCAGTCATGCAAAGTGCTACGAAGCGTAGCACTTTGTAGCACAATGCTACATTGTTTTTATTATTAATTCCGATGCATAAAGAGGAAAGTTTAAAGTTTGAAGCCTTTGTATCTAAATCCGTGACACGATAACTCCAAAATCTGATCTCAAAGCGCGTTTTTTTTATTTTATGTCTGATGAACACCTATTCAGATAATTACTAAACAAAGATCGAACACTTAGGAAAAAAATAATTTATGTCCGGCTGGATTCGAACCAAAAACGTCTCCCAGCAAACCGTGGCAGACGCTATGCCAACCAAGCCACGGAACGAATCAACAGACCTCACGAACTTTTCCATGTCTTTGCTTTTTCTCACAAGAGGTTTCAGAGAAAATAATTGAATATCATGATGGTGAAATATCCTGACATTGAATAAAACTTAATCTGTTCAGATGTTTTTGTTTATGATACAGAGTGACATGACGAACAAGTCGTGCGATAAGCGACATGCGTGTCCATAACAGTAGCAGTGCCACTCAGAACTTTGAATGCAAAGCTCTAAGGGTACACTGCCACAGCGCCCGTCACTCTGAGACATAATTTGACAAGTCTCAACTGCCTATAATTTCACCAGCATCCTTATTCTTCAAAATCGGAACATAGTAATGCTCACATGACTGCTTCGCGGCAGAATAGATAAAGTGGCAGTTCTTCTTGGGAAGAACTCTTAATCTCATAAGGAGCTGTAGTGCTATTAAAAGATATTCTTAAGTTTAATAAAACCATAAAATAAATATTAATTTTATTTCCACTTGTTGGATTGACTTAAAAATTTGGTGTACCATGGAAATCCAATGACATTACAATAAAATGGTAACCTTGAATAGAACCAGGACTGTCTGCAAGAAACCCAAATTCGCAACTACTTACAGTTTATCAATGGTGTTTGGGCTAGTTAATTGGTTTCGACGAGTTTGTTAGCTTAGAGATAGTGCTTTGTTAACATTTCATAGAACACTATTTTGCATTGGGGCTTATGAATTTGAATGTTAGTTATTTTTAAATTTTTATTGAATGTCACGATGATATTCAATTATTTTTGTGAAATTACTCCACAATTTTTTTTTATTTAATTCAAATATCGAGAGAAACGAACACTTAGAAAAAATCTTTCGATCCGGCTGGAATCGAACCAAAATCTGCAACCGTGGCAGACGCTATGCCAATTAAGCCACGGAACGTACTAGCGGACCTTAGGAATTTTTTTATGTTCTTGTTGCTGATCTTTGTTTTTTTTTAACGACTTTTGGGAAATCTCTTTGTGAGAAATCTAGTCTTCTCTAAAAATAAATTACTTTACGGTTTATGTAATCATGATATTGTTGGTTTAACTGTTTAACTAAACAATTTATAAATTGGAGTGGATGCCAATATAACTTCGACAAATTAACCATACATCCAAAGGATACGATGTTTTAACAATATATTATATGAATGTCTGTAAATAGTAGGTTTATAAATAGTATAATATATATAGAAAGTCTGTGATAGACTTACGGTTGGACCTATAACGCCTTTCAAGCAGAAGGCCTTTGATTAGAATCCTGACTTTTTACGAAATTTATTGTGCTAAATTAATTTAAAAATTACCACGAGTTTTTTGATGAATGAAAACATAGTAAAGAAACCTGCACATAACTGCAAAGCAATTTAGTAATATGTGTAAAGTTCGCAATCCACATTGGGTGGGAACTACAGCCTTGAACCCTGTTTGTTCTTGTGTTATGTTTTTTTTTATTTTGATTTTATTTTTTCACTGTGTTATTTCTTTCTTTTGTTTTTAAGATTTGATTGTTTATTTTATTTTTCATTTTGTGTGGTGTCATTTGTGGTGTGCAAATAAATGAATTTTCTTTCTTTCTTTCTTCTTTCCATTGTGAGAGGAGGTATATACCCAGCAGCAGGTATATACAGCAGCAGCAGGGACTATAGGTACGGATTACTTTACAAAATCGTGAATACCTACGCCTAATGACACCATCACACCAGGCTCTCACTGTGAGGAATAAGGTACATAAGCACGCGGTCAGAGAGGTGAAAATAACGTTACCCGTATGCATTTGTGCGGATCCGAATGTTCATAAATGAAAGATTTGTATGAACGCTTGTGCCGACGTCGGTACATCCAGCAGGCTAACTAATAATATAATTTTTAGCTTTATGCAAATAAATACGTAAAAACTTATTTATTTAACTCTGAGTTAAGACCTTTCCATCGTTGGAAAGGTCAACAAACTCAGAGTTAAATGACCTTACAGCAGCGGTCGTGTGGACGTATGCATACAAAACATTCGTGCAAAAATGAACAGAGGGTTTCAACCCCCTCGAGCAAGAAGACAATTTCTTAAAAGAGATATGGTAACAAAATGTTTAAATAATATTCCTGTGTCAATAACTGTGGAGCGTTGCTAGCCTAATAGTAAAAAGTAAAAGTAAAGTAAAACCGATGTTTCTCAATTACGAAGACGACGGTTCGAATCCGGTTGGCGGCACGTACTTATGACATGATGGTCTAACGGTTTGCAACTGTGGGCGCTGGAAAAGGAGTTCAATGTGGTGAAAGTGCCGATCGAACATCTGTCGGCCTTCATTAAGGAGGAGTTTTGGCCGAAAGGTGTCATATATCGGCGATTCCGCGGCCGGTTACCTCACAGCAGATTGCACCACACGTCGCCGACAAACGCAATACGTGTGGATTAGTTGTTTAGTTTATTTTATTGCCATATTATATTGTACGTATGTTAGTTCTTAAGGTATTTATTATATGGGCGATATGGCCTGAAATAAATGTCTAAATAAAAAAATGAGCCAGTCGACCTGAGACATAAGTTGACAAGTTTCATGTACCTGTAATTTCACCAGCACCCATACCTTTCATAACCGGAACGCAATATTATGTTCATATTACTGCTTGGCGGCAGAAATAGATTAGGTGGCAGTACTGCCCTGAACCAACTCTTTCACAAGGAGCGCTACTGCTACTAAACTTCTACTGCAACTTTGTAACTTTGACTACGCAAGCGGCACTCTCTTATTAATTCTCGCCTTTTCACAGGAAACTAAAAATGCAATTAAAAATGCTACAAAACAAAATCTTTGTTGATTGAGTTAAACGATATTATGTTTAAGGTGATCATATGACGTGTTTCCTTGTTAATATCGAGGCATGATCGACGACTAAATATCATCGTAAGCGACATTTTTACCTAAACAGCATTTTTATTGCAAATGATATTTTAAACTATCACGAACTAGGACGCGTCGACATTTCCCGTCAAAATTACAACAAATAGAAATTATAGCAAAACCTAAGTTTGTTACTATTATTGTTATTATATTAACAGTGTTCTTAATGTTCACCCTTTGTGCAGAGCGGAATGCAAGAAAATTATTAGAAAGAAAGAAAGAAAGAAACATTTATTCGGCTATTACAAATAATAATAATAACATTAGCCTAAATTTAAATAAAAAAATAAAAAATATTACTAAGTACATAATTAATAGCCGAAAAGGCTAGCCAGCTCAGCTTAATGCTGGGCAGAGCCACAGCGCTGATTTTCAGCTGGAGCCTAAGAAGAGGTAGATAGCTATGCCTATTTACACAAACTAAAAAACTAAAAAGAATAACAAGGATTTGATCCGTAACCTAAACATTTAAAATAACAATACCCAATGTATAATATAATTATTACAATATGCAGCGTGACAGTATAAAATAACAAATTTAATAATAATAATAAGAATAATGTCCGAGTCATAACTATACTAAAATAAATTAACAACTAGCTTTAGTGATTGATGCCGTTAATTTGCCCTATTAGCGTAAACTCTTTAATTCTTTTGCGAAAGCCAGATAAAGAAGCTATTACTAACTGGCCATTCACTCTCGACTATGAGTCGACTTAAAAACTAGTTATCGTACCGGATTAGTTCACACACACACATACACACGCATACATACACACACTCACACTCACGCACACACTCGCGCACGCACTACACACGAACACACATTGTTCTCTTGTTATATGCTACGCTATATTTTGTAATATATTCATATATTTTTTTGAATAAAGTTACGTTCCTCATACACCAAGAGGGAGTGAGCCTGGTGATCTGTAACACAGGTCCCCAACCAACCAAGACTCCAGCTCTCACTGAGGCACTTATTATTATACATGAAAAGTAACTACTTATAGATCGTTCTGAGAGAACATAAATAAAAGCATATATTAATAAATATATGTGACTTCTATCGTCGAAAACATTGTGATGAAACCAGTAGGCGAAGAAGGTTCACAACATTTGAAAAACATTAAGATCCTCGGTTGCAACCCTGTTTTTACATAGAGCCCCGTTACAAGCAGCGGGACGTATACTTACTTAATGGTGAAATGTGATGAAGGCATGCAAAATGCAATCGTAAGAGCAGCAATGCCATTTGTTTAGTTTGACAATAAATCCAACACGCACACTAGGGAAACCCTGTGTTTTAAAAATTATACCGAAACTGACACTCTCACTCAGAGAAACAAACGTAGGCCATACAAATATTTCTCCCGGCCCGGGAATCGAACCTGGGACCTCTGCGTGGCAGTCCAGCATGGCAACCGTTCGGCCACGGAGGCAGTTAAATTTTAGATTCTTTTGAAACGACTTGTGAAAAAAATTTTGACTTTCGTACATGAATTTGTTACGTATGTGATGCAGTTTATTTATCTCGAGTTTTCAATAAGCGCTGTGTAAGGCCGTACTAAGTAGATATTATTTTAATTGACACTTTATGTCTTATTTTTATTTATTTAAATATACACGTTGCTATTTTATAATCTCACTTTTTTGTTCCTCGAAGTGTGCGTAGTAATTTGACAGAAATAAAAATACATTACATGCCCTATGTTTGGATATAATGCCGTTCCATGTTGTTCCGTGTCACGCGCAATTCCGCCATAAAGGAGAAGAGCACGTCTTTGGTCTTCGGGGCGCGGGGTGAGAAAATCGCTCTCGACCAGTCAGCTTTCCGTGATTTACGGAGTACGAGAGCAGAATGACCACGGTCAACTAACTGTAGACGTGCCCGGCCAATGACGATAAAGCTGTATTGTAGTCTGTTTCAAGCTCGCAATTAATTTACATTAGAACGGGTCCAATGACTGAACCGATAATAAATATCGGTCTAGACGATTAGGTAATTAATCACTGTAAAAGAACGCCGAATTTCTTACTTTGCTCATGAATCACGTTTAATAATTTTAATAATATTCTTTATTGCACCAAAAAAAACATATCGGAAAAATTTATTATAGAAAAGGTGAGCAAAGGTGGACTTATCTCAAAAAAGTGATCTCTTCCGGCCAACACAAGGCAGTGAGAACAAAGGTCATAAGCAGGCAACACTGTGCAAGTAAAAAGGAAGGAGAACAATAATAATAAGCCTAGAATGTAAATAAAAAATATTATAAACACAAAATATTTAACGTAATACACATATATAATAATATGTGTATATAAAATACACATATTAGATGATTACATAGAGCGTTGAGGAAGAAAGAGCGCTATGAACTGTTTTTTGAAGGAAGTGATCGATGAACTAGATTGGATGTGAGAAAAGTAAATATTACATACTTCGCTAACTATAGTACAACATGACGCCCCGTAATCGCATGGCAATATTAGCGGAGAGGCTCTCACGCTATTACAATGTAAATACAGCACCATGTCTTTCTACCATCGAGTATATAACCAGAAATAGAGACGAAATAACTGCCATCAATCCCTAGCAACACATCAGGCAAATAGACCTTATATCACTATCAACTTTTGTTTGCACTGAAATCACAAATTAGAAAGCTGAAATAATACAGTGCCAGCAGCTGACGTATGTATACGTATCCGTATATTCCAAAAATAATCTGTATTTATTGCAATAAAGATAATATCTCTAACTATGGTGGGCTGTTCCATTCGGTTGTGTGGGGAAAAGGACGAAACATATTTTTTTTTAATCGGTAAGTAAACATTAAATATGTGTAACAAACCTGCTTTATGTAATAGACGGCCTTAAGCCAGATTGTTCACTTTTAGTTCTCTAAGAATCAGCTAGATGGCATTGACCCATTTGGCGTTATTTCTGAATCGCGGTGTTAAGATTTTCCCTCGAATGGTGACTACTCGAACATAATTGTGTTAATGAGAAGAGAAACTTGAGAATACAGAGAGCTCAGTAAGGCAACCAGGAGTTGAGTCCCTTCTTGGGAACTGCTACCTGGATCTTCTGATATTCCGTACGCATATAGGGTGAATAAACCTCATCTAGCGGAACGGTTTCCAGGAGTGAGTCCCTTCTTGGGAACAACTGCCCGGACCTTCCGCATATAGGGTGAAATTGTATTGGCGACATACAAGGTGAAAATAAAAATCTTCTGAACCACTTGGAGTTTTACTTGGCTTGTTTTGGTAACCTCATCCAACGGAAGAAAGAAACTCCCTCTTTTGCATATGTATTTTTTTAATTTTCGGCCATTACAGCCAGCTCAAGTTAAACTGGTCGTTTTGAAGCGAATTCAAAACATATATGAATTCGGGCTGGCCAATAAGAGCTCAGTTGTCACCGTAACGATTTGACAGAATAATTTTCAAACAAATTAAATTTCGCATTCGCATTTATTTCGCCTCTATTTCTGGTTATATATTCGATGCTTTCTACGTTAATTCTGATAATAGTGACCCTCCCTGCAGACCCTTAGAGTATATAGACGTGCACATTTGAGTCCTGTAGGGTCAAAAGAATTTTTCTTAGTCCTTGTAACAGTGCCGAGGCGTGAAAATTTTCCTTGGTAAAGCCGGAGCTTTAACTTTTTGAAAAAACAAAAAATCCTTTCTCGTTAAAAAGGCGCCTTGGCGATATTTAACCACAACACTTATTAGCACACAAGATACTAGTTCAGTCCATTTTACAGGTTAACTTATTCTACACATAAAATAACCATAGTTTTTAAAGTAATTTTACATTTTAAACTGTCCGTCGCGATACGAAAGTTTATAAACAAACTCACGAATGCTAAGTGTTGCTATTTTAATTACCTACGAATTACCATGACCTTCTACAAACAGTCTTCACGTAGTCCTATTATGAAGAAACACCCAATTAAATATAAAAATAAATATGTATCTAACATATGTAACCGTTAAGACTTACAAAATAGAAATTAACCATATTTTATATTAATTTGCTATTATAATAATTTTGTTACATTATATCATTGACTTACAATTATATGGACGTCGGCTCCGCGCTAAAAAGTGTCCGAACTTATAGGGCGTTAAAATCGTATACAGAGCGTCATTCACGCTTTAGTCTTCGTTTGTTCGACTGACAGCGAAGCAAGCAAAATTAGACAGTACTGCGACGACATTACAATTTAAATTCAACGTTTTAGCTTTTTCATATTCCTTTAAATGTCACTACGTTTAAATAAGTTGACTTGGGACATTTTTTTCGTGGTTTTTGTATTAGACCCGTCGTCCATTTATTTGTAAGTCAATGCATTATGTTATAAATGTTTTACATCTGTCAATGATTCTGGCATTATACAAATTAAATTATAATTTGTTGGAATAAGGTTTAAATTTAAGTGAACGCTATTCGACAATAACTGGAATTATTCCGGCTCCTCAGTCGCTATTTCATTAGATGTTATAAAACGTATTTTTGCGAATGTGGGCGTATATTTTGGTGGTGCTTGTCCAATTTTTGCATCAATAATAATATTGAAGACGAATTTTCACTATTTCAAAAAGATGACGAATTGGAAACGTATAACTGGATTTCAACGTTATCAATACACGTCGTTGGGCTCATATGTATGTATGTAACGTAAATTCATTCCAATTATATATTGACGTAGAATTCCGACAGTTCCCGCGAATGACCTTGAGATCTCTGTAATAATGTAGCAAATACATCATCCTGCTTATATCGTAATTGGGATACAGAAAATTGTTTACGTCAATTTATTTCCGATTTGCAATTTAATATCTCGAGCTGGAGTACGTGTGAACCTCGTTCTATTAATGATTTGTTTTCGTATATTTAAAAACTTCAATTAAAATTTAAAGCCCTGATACAAAACAATGCACTTCAATAATTTAAATAAAAACGACTTCAAAAGTTCGTGGAATTACTTCTGTTTGCAAAGTTTTATTGTCCATCAGAACCAGTACGTCAAATTTTACTCGATTGCTTTTCAAATAAAAAAAATGCGACGTTGCCGTTCTAAGTACCTTTCAAGGACAATATGGTGCGGCGGGCGACGGCCGTTAGTGTCAGTTATCGCGCTTTGCTCGAGTGCTGCAGACGCTTAAGGTGAGTATAGGTCTGTTAGACCCCGTAGCGACTAAATACGTGAGTGTGTTTTTAATTATTTTATAACTATTAATTTCTGTTACTATAGAAAATGGCTACCTACAGATCTTTGACACAAAGAAATAAAATACTACATTAATGAAGAAATAGAGAACGAAGACTGTTCTGAAAATGAAGACTTTTTAGAAATAAATGACCGCCAGACAAACTCAGAACAAAGTGGTGACGAACATGTGGCTTGTGAGGAAAGCTCTTCACGAACATCACCAATTGAATATTCACATGAGAGGCAAGGCATGCGTCGACCTGCACCAGATCTCCGGCGGCCTGATTTAGATTGCGTCCCTTTGACAATTTTGTAGAAAGGGTACTATATCGGAAAAGATAAAACCACGACATGGAGTATCAACATATCCTCAGACGTTTTGATGATATAAGGACAAGAAAGGCACGTAAAGAAAATGATAAATTGGCACCAATACGAGAGATTTTCCAGCTATTCGTGTCTAACATTCAAAGACATTACGTACATGAAGAGCATGTATCTATAGATGAAATGCTTTTAGCGTTCCGTGGCGGATACCCATTCCGTCAATATTTCTCCAATAAGCCAGCCAAGCACGGACTCAAAATAGTTGCAGTTTGCGACGCAAAGGCGTACTATACGTCAAATTTGGAAATATACGCAGTAATTCTCCTGGCGATGTAGTCAAAAGGCTGGTAGATTCTATAAAAGGTACTAACAGCAATATAGTAATGGACAATTAGTTCATGAGTATTACATTGATGTCAGATCTACTAGACGAGTTTAGCTGACTTGTTTAGGGACGCTGAGGAAGAACAAAAAAGAGATACCTCAAGAGTTTATACAGACTAGAGGAAGAGAGGCACACGAAACTTGCTTTGGTTTCCAAAGTAAAACCACACTTGTGTTTTACGTGCCTAAAAGTGGAAAAGTCGTTCTAGTAGCATCCACAATGCATCATGATGCCAAATTTGACGAACAAACAGGCGAGAAAATAAAGCCAGAAACGATAACCGATTATAACGCTACAAAATGTGAAGTGGATATTGTCGACCAAATAACAGCCACATATTCGTTTCGAGACGTACTCAGCGATGGCCATTGTGTATATTTTTTGGTATTTTAAATATAGGTGCATTGAATGCCTATCCGCTCACTATAGAGCTATAGAGGTGCCGGTGATTAATTTATACCTGTTTATCGGATATCGAAGTTAGAACAGGTAAAATAACTAATATTCATTGCTATTTCGGTAACTACTTTAGCAAACCATAAAGTTTTTAATAATTTAAATTCGGTGTTTATTTATTGAAAACATACCGTAAGTAGCATTTTTTAAGTTTACCCTGAATATAAATGTTTATAAGCTATACTTTAAGGAGTAATTTCATGGTAAACGTTAGAACCACTCAAGCGGAATATTATCATATTTATCCAAGTAAACCAAAAATTTCATTAGTGCTTCTTAAATGTAGGATTTGCGGTGTATTACTGCATATTATTTGAGATGTTTTTGTTGGCAGTACGGAGGGTATTTATTTAGCAATGCAGAATAATAATTTTGATTTATAAAAACTTGTATTTAAACTGAATGCTTTTCTAATTTACGAAACCAAATAGCCGCCATTTTGCGGTAGGAGGACAGCATCGCGTGAGCGGCTATATTATTTACAAGACCGTATCGGCTGCCGATAACTTAGCATGAAGAGATTTTATCCAAATATTGGCAATTTCTATGGTTCATGAAAGAATACTTACAACAAATAAAAAATCGCATCCAAAACGTAATTCCCAAAGTACATCCAACTCCAGCTGCAAATCCGCCAATAATAGGACGCAAAGTGCGCTGCGGTCTATGTGATTGGAAAAAGTATAGAAAAACCAAAAATTCTTGCAAAAGTTGCAATATCTCAATTTGTGGAGAGCATACCAAGTATTTGTGTTTAAATTGTAACAATAAATCTATGTTACAGAGTGACTGAGTGATGCTAAGTCTCGATGTCGTGTAAAAAAGTTGACTTTGTTTTGTTTATTTTCGGAGTCGATTTTTTTTTATTCGAGTAAATTATTGATCTCTCATGTGATTGTAGTTTATAGTTGTATAAGAAAATACAAAAAGTTATGTTATAAGTTTCTTTACTTAGAATTTGTAGTTGTGAAAATGAAAAGTGATAAAAATACTTGTATTTTGTACTAGATTTTATTAATATACAAAAACAATAAAATATAACGCACGTTATTGTTTTCCTTTAATTTTAATATCTTAATCCTATTTCAAAAAATTCGTTGTATTTCATTCAGTAGTTTTGGTTTCACCTAACAATATGTTACTGGGTCTAGTGGACCCGATAGCGAATCTTAGCGTTACAAATCCGGGCGCGAGTCCTTAAGTGTTAAATGGGACCAATACTCAGATACCCTCTTTCCAATAAAAAAAGAGACATCGAAATTGGTTCACAAATGCCGGCCGGAGTTGTCGCGTAACCAACATAGAAAAACAAATTACAGTCGAATTTCGAAGATCCTGCTTATTTTGCTTGCTATTTAAATTGGATAAAAAGTCAACATCTGTAACCGACTGTCGGTGAGAGGTAAAGGAGTAGAGCTTCTTGTGAAAGAGTGCTGCCCCCTTACTCATTTCTGCCGCAACGCAAAAATATAAACTTTATCGCATTCCGGAAGATTATAGGTGTTGGTGAAATTACGAGCACACGGGAATAGTCAACTTATGTTCAAGGTGACAGGCGCAGTGACAGTGCCTCTCAGATCTTTGCAATTAGAAACACTGAGTGATACTGTAACTGTTACGGACAGGCGTGTCACTTACCACCAGTTGGGCGACGTGTTCGTTCCGTCACTTTGGCTCATAAAAAAAATGCTACACTTTAAATGAATTTGTGCTTTTAAATTTTTATTGAATTGATATTTAATTATCTTTTAAGTGAAATTACTCCACTAGTTTGTTATAATTATTAACAGAGAGATAGAAAAATTCGTCAGGTCCGCTGATTCGTTACGTGGCTTAGTTGGTATAGCGTCTGCCACGGTGTGCTAGAAGATGTCGGTTCAAATCCGGCCGGACCGAAGGATTTTTTTCTGAGTGTTCGATCTTTGTATTAATAATTATAACAAATTTGTGCTTTGTAAAGACGACCGTCAAACACAGCCAGTATATTATTATTTCTCGTATTAATAATTTTATATCCATCATCAAAAACTATTTATTCTTCTTAATTTAAACACATTTTTATTTATTTCTATTGTAACAGTGTAAAGTTTTACTTTCACTATATGTATCTCGTGAATGGCAAATTTTGAATACCGACCGGAATATTATTATAGAAGCGTTAATTGCCCCTTAATTGAATTCGTGACTTTAGGAAGATGACAGCGACTGACTGTAAAGAGATTGTCCTTATCTCTTTATTTTTCTACCTCGTAATATTGTTATGTCCAACATTATTTTCCACGAAAATCTTTATTAACAAATATGAACTGTGATAACTTTAATGAAGTTAACCTGACGAGATAATTAATAGAATCAATCACAATATGATTAAATTCAATACTTACTATTACTTTAGTAGCATTAGAGTTCCTTGTGAATTAGTTCGTCCAGGGAAGTACTGCTACCTTACCTATTTCTGGCGCTAAGCAATAATGTAACCATTACTGCGTTCCTATTTTGAAGGGTAATTGTGAAATCATGGGCACTTGGCAACTTACTCTGATATGTTATGGACAGGCGTGCCGCTTAACACCTGGCGCACGAGTTGTTCGCCCTGTCACTCAAAAAAAATGTGGTCTTATTACACCAAGGGTGCGCAGTTATGATAATATGATCATAACTTTTTTTTATAATTGCCCATTGACCTCCATCTCACCTGATGAAAAGTGACGATGAGGTCGAGGATGTAGCATGCACATATAAATAATGCCTACTCGCTCTTGCCTCGAAAAGGTCCAAGTTATAACGTTCGGGGAACAAGTCTGCAGGCAGGGAATTCCACTCCATAGCCGTTCGCCATATAAATGTGGAAGCAAAACGCTTCGTGTGAATCCGGGGAATATCCACAACACAGGAGTGGAACTCCAGTCCACGTCTAGTCCCCCGATGATGGAAAGATGAAGGCGGAATCAAATTATGCAATTCCTTCGCACACTCTCGGTGACGTATCCTGTAGGTAGAATAACGATAAAGCTAACAACTCTACGGCTTAAGGTTCTGCAGCTTCGCCTCTACTAATTCCGAGTCACCAATAAGCCTCTTAGTACGCTTGTCTATTGAATCCAAGGTAGCCAGTTGATATTAAGCAGAGCCATCCCATAACTGACCATACACGACCGGACTTGTGCTTGGTAGAGCTGAAGCAACTGTCCCGGTGTGAAGTAACGCCTCACCCTGGAAAGGATGCCAAGCTTCCTAGCTGCATTTTGGCCATGGATTCAGTGTATCTGCCGAAGTTTAGATTGGACAAAAGGTCCATTCCAAGTAGGTGAACTTGAAAGGGTTGTAACCCTAACTAGCCGTGAACATGTTCACGGCAATGAAATGGGAAACTTCCGGCCCATAAAATTTATTAAAGAAGTGAAGTTTAAAGAAAGGCTGTAACAATATAAAGGTAAATGTAAAAAAACAGGTATAACAGTATAAAACACTCCCTACACTTTATTATTAAGGCACTTACCCCTAAATGCGCCGAAAAACTGAATTACAGAAATAGATACATGAAGGCTGTAGACTTATAAATTGTTACACATGATTAGCTTATTAACAGCTCCGACTGTTGTGGCGGTCGAGCTGGGCGTGACCGTGGTACGAAAACAAAATGAGAAAGTGAAGGAAGATGGAACAATTCAAATTTAAAATTTAAATACATGTAAAATCAAAAATTATAGGATACGATGTGAGATGACGGTGTAAGGAGGTCACACCGTCACAAACTGCGCACACTAATGATGATATTACCAATTTAAGCAACAATTAGTTTATTTCTCGTACATTTTTATTGGTATACGTGATAATAAATTCTTGGTTTAAAAGTAAACAAACGCAAACAACCTTTCGGAAAAAGTTCGCCATAAATGGGGACACATCGTTTCTCCCCTAGCAGTCGTAACTAGTATTTGGCAAAGTGATCTTTGTATCTTCCGCTACATTATCTAGCATTGTTGTTTAGCTTAATAGCACTCAGAAATTATATCTACTTACTTTTGTTTTATCTTTATACTTCTTTAGTGATGATTAATAACGTTCTTTGTGACCATGATTTCTTAGAGTGTTTATTGCGTGAAAGATAATGGTTAGGATTATTTTGTACTTTTTTTTAATATTAATTTATTATAAATTATTATTATTCTTGTTATAAGTCTATACACGTTTTCTACGTGACACGGACTCTTCTAACAATCTAAAAAATGTAAGTTTTTTAAAAGATAATTTTTTTACAATTTTTTGTAGAATAGTTAGTAATTATTTAGGCACATTGTGTCATAAATTTTTATTGAATTAATATTCAATTATTTTTTGTGAAATTACTCCACTAGTAGAACACTTAGAAAAAATTCTTTCGATCCGGCCGGCCGTCTTCTAGCATACCGTGCCAGACGCTATACCAATTAAGCCATGGAACGAACTAGAGGACCTCACGAAATTTGTTATGTGCTTGTTGTTTGTATTTGGTTTTTCATCGACTTTTTAGTCGTAGCGCCATCTATGAGAAATCTATGAATGTTTTATCACTTACTTATTTTCCAAAAAATTTAGAAATAACTTACTTCCAAAGTAAAATTACGATGGCTAAGTAGATTTCTTTAATATCTAATGTACAATGTAAATTAAATGTATGTTTTTATGTTATTAACCTTAAAAATTACAAAAATTCAGATAAATCCTTTACCCAGCTTGTTCTCGAAATACTGTTTTTGATATTACTGTGTTTTGGTTTAACACGGTAGCGCTGGAGAGTATGCAGAGATGAGTGTAGGTGGTGGTAATACTTCTTGGTAAATGTGTTACAGATTGTACCTACTTATAATAAAAGCAACATATGGAACATTGGAAATGATTCCGCAATCCATCCATAAGTCATTCCGTAATTCCAATTCGCACGTGACTTCAATATCATCACGTCAGACATGATACATAACACCTACCAGTGTAAATTGATCTTAATCATTTAATATTTTATTTCTATTAAATATACATTTTTAATTTATGTTAACAAAAATAAAGCATCGAAATTAAAATCCGTGGGAATCGAACCCGGGACCTCTGCATAGCAGCGCGGCATGGCAACCGTCCGGCCACGAAGGCAGTTAATATAAATATCATCGTAATAAAAACATCATAATATTCAATAACATAAAAATATCTTTTCAATAATTAATTCAAAAAAGAAGAATGGCATAGCTCAAATCGGACTGGTTTCGATCTGGCCTACACCGGATCGTACCGGATTTTACGAGTCAGATAAGAACGCTTTATCTATTCCTTAGAGCAATGGGTTGTGAGTCGTTGCCTGCATTTCAATTTATTGTTTTTTGATTTACGTAGTTTAGCTGGCGATAGTACCGTACAGTCCAGAGCAATAGAGCTCCTTGTGAAAGAGTTCGTCCAGGGAAGTACTGCCACATTACCTATTTCTGCCGCCAAGCAGTAACGTGAGCATTGCTGCGTTCCAAATTCGAAGGGTAATGGTGCTGTTGCAATTACAGGCACATGGTACTTGTCAACTTACGTCTCAGTACCGCTTAGATCTTTGAGATTTAAAGCTCTGAGTGGCACTGTAACTATCATGGACAGGTGTGTAGCTTACCCTCAGTCGCACTTGTTCGTCCCGTCACTTGATATCTAGTAGCTGATTTGGTACTTTTGCACTGTCGGTTTTGGATATGCCTAGGTCTGATAGGAAAATAGTGTGCGAGACTGTACCCGGTCGCTTGTATTATTTGCAAAGGCATAATACAAACAAACGACTTTGTAGTAGCAGCAGTAGAGCTCCTTGTGAAAGAATACCCAGGGAAGTACTGCCACCTTACCTATTAATGCCGCCAAGCAGTAATGCCAGCATTATTAACTTTATTATAAACATTATGCGTTGTTATTATAATTATTTTTATATACTCTTAATTTAAATTTATGTAAGTATTTATGTCATGTCAGAATGTTTCACCATAACGATATTCAATTATTTTTGTACAATACCTGCCTGAAGACAAAATAGATTTCAGCAAAAAAGTCGCTAAAAAACCAAAAAACAAAGAGTTGCAACAAGTATGCTAGAAAAATTTGTAAGGTTCGCTGGTTCGTTCCGTGGCTCAGTTGGCATAGCATCTGGCACGGTTTGCTAGAAGACGTTAGTTAGAATCCAGTCGGATCAATGGATTTTTTTCTAAAAATCTTTGTATTCAAAATATTATACGTATTTAGATTTAATTATATTACATTTATTGCTCTCTCAATTAATTATTATCTATGCCTAGCTGTGGAACAATATAATAAGAGATTCATCCGGCACTACCCTCAATAAATAATACTAAAAAAAAATACTCGGCCTTAAAGTGCTGGAATAATATTCCACCACCTATACGCAACGAGACATCCAAACCCAAATTCAAAGCACTGTACCGGCAACACCTACTCTCACTTCAAAAATCCGTGTAGTGTGTTTTTATTCTTTAACGTAGTCTGTCTAGAATCGAATTTTGTTGTTGCTTTGATCTATTCTTATTATGTGTATAATTATATTATAATACTAATTACATTACACAACATTAAATCCTCTTTACAGTCATAACTTACACCTCCAGCTGTAATTATATTCACATTTGCTCATGCACTTATATGTCAAACAGGTTATTTTGGATGCACTATTTACACTTTACTATGTATATTATTATTGTCAATGTATCACTTTACTCATAGTCGTTATATTTTTGCTTTCTAATAACTTAATCCCTCTCGTTGGTTCTGACTGAAAACCAGCGCCTTAGGAAACTTTGGCATATGCTGAGTCAGCGCCGTTTCACTGCTATGACAATCATGTTTTGTTTTTTCTTTTATGCTAAATCTGTATTTGTGTTATATCAGTGAATAAAGTGTTTATCTATCTATCTATCTACCCAGAATATCCAGCTAAGAATCAGTTTAGAAAAAATTGTTATCCTAATAGGACCGGTCGTGAATAACCTGGGTTATTCTCATCAAGCGCCCACAGTCAGAAATCGCCAGGTTGCTAATGAACTTCAGTGTCGTCTTGTATGCAAATCAAAATAAGAAGCCAAGGGAAGATCCCGGGAGGCGGTAGTCAATCATTCTATTATTCTATTGATGTATCTGAACAACAAAAACATCTCATAAGTAATATCTATAAATAAACGCGATTGAGATCTGACGAAAACATTTTCGTTTCCAAGAAAAATATCTTGACAACGTTTGTGAAATTATTAATACAAAGATCGAACACTCAGAAAAAATTCCTTCGAACCGACGTTCTAGTATACCGTGCCAGACGCTATACCAACTAAGCCACGGAACGTACCAGCGGACCTAACATACGTTTTATAAACATATGTTTTTGTTGTCGTGAATTTGTACTTTTTAGCCTTAGCGCCATCTATGAGAAATTTTAAGTATTTCGTCAAAGATTGTGAGGTCTGCTGGTTCGTTCTGTGACTTAGTTGGTTTAGCGCCTGCCACGGTATGCTAGAAGACGTCGGTTCGAATCGGACCGGATCGAAGGATTTTTTCTGAGTGTTCGATCTTTGTATTATTAATTATAACAAATTAGTGGAGTAATTTCACATAAAAAATAATTGAATATCAACGTGGTGAAACATTCTGACATTCAATAAAACTTAATTTATAAAAACTTTTAAAAATTTATTAAAAAGTTTCAAAAATTAAAAAAAATACAAAACTTAAACAAAATTATACTTATAAATAAAATAAAAATCATTTATTGCAGACAATATACTGTCTATTTTGTTAGTACACTTACAAGCTGTCTATTCTACTGTTAGTACAAAATTATAGGTGTGGTTTTCTTACGGTCCCAAGGTAGGTAAAAGGTTGTGTAGCACCAAGAAAACAGGATACACTTCCACTCACATCATTTAAGAATATTGTTCTTTTACAAGCACACAACAGAAATAGTTCACAGCTATATAGATGACAGATTACACACACAAAGAAGTAGAAGAAAAAGGCGAAGAAATTAGGAAAATAGCATAAGCGATAGAAATAGGCAAAATATAAATAATTCGCAGAGCAATCGACAAAAGCCTCTCAGGATGACAGCGTATGCCATCACTCCTGGTGTTTGTAGGTGCAGACGCTAATCAATCGCGGCTTTTTAATAAAAACACAGCTCCCTGTTAGAGACACCATGTGTCTCTAGACATTCATTTAGGATCTTAGAAAACAATTCAGCAAATATTAATAATATAAAGAGAGAAACTAACTAACACGGGACTGGTAGTGAGAAAACATAACTATATCTGTCACTTGTATTAACCGACTTCAAAAAAGGGAGTAGGTTCTCAATTCGACTGTATGTTTTTTTTGTATGTATATTACGCGAAAACTCCGGTATTTGTGAATCGATTTTCATGATTATTTTTTGTTGGAAAGAGGGTACTTCCATAGTGGTCCCATTTCATTTGGAGGAAAATCATCCACCTCTAAGGGTGGCTGATCACGCATGAACCTTCATTTTTATAAGTAGCGCCTAAATTTTACTTAAGGGGCAATTATTTTAATGGTTGGTTTTGCTATTTTCCAATTCAAGGCGTTTTTCTCTCTCAATATACTTTGAGTAGTGAGAACCGATTTTTATTATCTCCTGTGTAACTTTCGTCTGTCGTCGGACCTCAACGTGCGGAACTCGGACTACAGGCTGATGCCAAGCATAGAGTCACACAGTAGGTTTATTCAAAGTGACTATTTCAAATGTAATTTGCTTACTTATGAAATAAGGTTGTTGACCTTGCTCTATTGAGCAATGGAGAACTACGTAACCTACATTTCTTTCATAATTGTGAAGAGGTGTAATCATTGAAGTGATCTCCTGTGTCAAGTCCTGTTTAATAGCGAACTAGAGGATATTTCAATAAAACTTGGCAAATAGATGTAATCCCACGTACTTTTAAGGTCGGTTTTTTTAATATTCTGTACTTAGATTGTTCACGTGACCGCTTCAGTAAGCCCGTTTCTTTCTATTATATTGGCAATTTATTTGTATTACAGTCGCCATTTGCTTTTTTATTAAAGACGGGTCCGCATTTGATCAATGAGGCTGGGATATCGAGATGAAGTCGATGGAGCGACCTTTTCCGGCCGGATTATATACGCACAGAAATACAAATGCAGAAACTTATTCCGTACCTATTATCATCAGGTGCACGACTTGTTCGTGCCGTCACTTGATATTATTTAAAAAAAAGTGCGCATTAAAGACCATCTCACCTGATGGAAAGCGACGATGAGGTAGACGATGTAGCATGCACACTTAAATAATACCTATTCACTCTTGCCTTATTTTCAATCCTTTTCCATTCGCCATATAAATGTAGAACCGAAACATTGATTGAACGTGTGATTCTTTGACTCAGCCTACGTCTAGTCCTCGATGATGGAATGGGAAAGACAGTATTAAATCATGTAATGAGCGTTACTGCGTTCCGGTTTTGTAGGGTATGTGTGCTGGTGAACTTACAGACACATGGGACTTGTCAACTTATGTTTCAGGGTGACGGGCGCAGTAGCGGTGCACCGCAGATCTTTGCGATTTAAAGCTCGGAGTGGCACGCAACTGTTATGGACAGGCGTGTAGTTTAGCATCCGGCGCACGACTTGTTCATCCCTTCACTTGATATTATAAAAAAAATCTATCGCACACTATCCGTGACAGCCATTGCATTAACGTATCACGTATCCCCTTCTTTTCTTCGATGACTGTCCGTACCTCTTGCAGGTGCCAGACGAGGGTCCATCCAAAACCAACCACATCGAATATCAGTTTAAATATAAATTTTAATCAAAATGGAATCTTTTATCACGATCGCAATTAAGTAGTCACAAAATTAATAATACTGTGCGTTGGTGCAGGACGTGACGTCACGTGCCATATCCGTTTGTTATTACGGTTCACACGGTTAACAAGCATTTCAAAATTTAAACTCGATTTAATGCTTTAGATGAAATAGAATGCTGTGTACAATAGAGTATGTTTAGTCGTACGATTCGTCGAGATTATGTAAGTGGTAATTAAACCTTTTTTATAAAAAAAAAACTTCAGCCCCAACCTAAGACATCGCACTTTTCTTCGGTTATTAGCTTCGCGCGGTTGGAGCCGGCAATCAGGATTAGGGTGGCTTAATCCAGAGCCACCACTATGACCAGTAATTGATCAATTGTGACTCAGTGATCATGATATAATAATAATAAATTCTTTATTTTCTCACCACAATACAATACAGTGAACATAATAAAAGTACAAACTGT
>NW_020653736.1:184821-190817 GCF_003589595.1 Hyposmocoma kahamanoa | reverse complement strand
TGTGAGGATAAAACATACAAGGCGTCTCATGTCTACGGCACATGGAGAGAAAGTATTTTAAATATTGCAGATAGGATATTTTGCTTCTTAGATGTATTATCATATTTTTAAAGTAGTAGTATTCAATCCTTTTTAAAAATTACATGCCTCTAGGAGTCGAACAGATACCTATTTATTTTTAGCAGGACTAGCGATTCCTGTGTAAAGTGGGTTATTGACCCTTTTAACTGCCATCTTAAAAATACGGGATCTTTTTTCTTCTGTTTTTGTACTAAGTGACGGGACGAACAAGACGTGCGCCTGATAGTAAGAGACATGCCTCAACCTAGCAGTTACAATGTCACACAGAGCTTTAAAACACAGGGATCTGAGGGGCACTGCCACTGCGCCCATCACCCTGAGACGTAAGTTGATTAGGCCCATGTGCCTGTAATTTAAACCAGCACCCTTACCCTTCAAAACTTATTAAATTACTGCTTGACGGCCATTGACTTACAAATAAATGGACGACGGGTCTAATACAAAAACCACGAAAAAAATGTCCCAAGTCAACCTATTCGAAATTTAAATTGTTATGTCATCGCAGTATCGCGCTGTCAGTAGAACAAATGAAGACTAAAGCGGAGTTTGGCGCTCTGTATACGATTTTAGCGCCTTACAAGTGCGGACACTTTTTAGCGCGGACCCGACGTCCATATAATTGTAAGTCAATGTTGACGGCAGAAATAGGCAAGGTAGCAGCACTACCCTAGACGAACTCTTTCACAAGGAGCTCTACTGCTACTAAATATTGTAATAATAAATGTATTCAAATGTATGTTTACAACGAGCAACCCCTAGAGTTTCTTGCTCTTTCTTGTCAGGGGAATCTACCTTACGAATGAGCTGTACAGTTAAATCAATATGACGATTAAAAGTGTAATTTGTTTACCAATGAAATGAAGATTATTTGCTTTTGACATAGCAACACACGGCGATACCGACGACGTTATTGTATGTGTCACGGGTTCATTACTCCACAAAGTCTGCCGATGTTGTGTAGTATATCCGCTCACGCGATACATGCAGCCGTAGACGCATACCACACCTAAAGGTGCCGGTGATGATTTTATACCGATTTATCGGATATCGAAGTTATAACAGGTAAAAAAACTAATATTAATTGCTATTTCGGAACTACTCTAGCAAACCATAAAGTTTTTAATGCCTGGGTCTGTCATTTAAAAAAAATAAACAACTTCAAAAATACGTCACGACAATCGTGTGTGTTATTGTTTGGGCTGGTGATTTCGGTGTTTATTTATTAAAAACATCCCGTAAGTAGCGTTTTTTAAGTTTACCCTGAATATAAATGTTTATAAACTATACTTTAAGGAGTAATTTCATGGTAAACGTTAGAACCACTCAAACGGAATATTATCATATTTATCCAAGTACACCAAAAATTTCATTAGTGCTTTTTAAGTGCAGGATTTGCGGTGTATTACTGCATTTTATTTAAGATGTTTTTGTTGGTAGTACGGAGGGTAATTATTTAGCAATGCAGAACAATAATTTTTATTTATAAAAACTTGTATTTAAACTGAATGCTTTTCTAATTTGCCAAACCAATTAGCCGCCATTTTGCGGTAGGAGGAGCGCATCGGGTGAGCGACGGGTGAAAGCCAACACTACCCTGAGGATCGAGCAGTTGGGGTCCCGCCACAATGTAAATTTTAATTCATTTGTGGTGAGAGTACCAACTCAACATCTGTCGACCTTCCGGCATTTCCAAGGCCACCTACCAGATACCCACGTTGCGTCACACGTCATAGACAATACGTGTAAATAATAATTAATCACAAGTGTTTTATTGTATATTACGTATGTTAAGTCCTTAAGGTATGTATTTATGGGTCTTTGTAACCTGAACACAAATAATGAAATAAATTAAAAATTTTAAAAATATTACCGGTACTCTAATGCTTAGTCACAAAGCGGCCATCATATTCTCAAACATGCATGTATTAGAGCACGTAGGCCCTTATTTAATCGTACCGCACAAACAATTCGTGTTAGCCCCATCCGAAAATCCCCACCTGAACAAATTGACCTTGCCTTCTTCTCGTACACGGCTTATCGGAAGACCACAATCTCTAAAACCAACATTCAATCAACATATTATTTAAAATAATACCAACCAAAACCAAGAACCCGCATTCACGTATTACCGGCATACCACTCGGAGCTCAGCTCATCGTACACCAGCCGCTCATTACTAAATCCACCTAACAATCCCAATAATTTGAACCCAGGCGACCTAGAAATTACGACTAATCACCAGAACTAAAATAACTTCAACCCTACACACAACCAATACAATATCAGAGATCTTCTTACACTGGTCCTATTAGTGTGCTAGAACCGGCAATACCGAGGACGTACTCGTCAAAACGAATCATACGAGCCTAAGGTCAAGGTCATTACCAGATCACCAGATCTCATTCACCAGCTCTCGGTTACCGTAACATTTTAACCGCATTGGAATTTCATCTATGTGCTTGGTCGTTAAAAAACTATAAACATAGATATGCAATAAGCAATAATATAAGCGTAGAAAAATTCGTAAGTCTGCTGGCTCGTTCCGGAGCTCAGTTGGGAGAGCGTCAAGCACTGTATGCTGAGGGCGACGGTTCGAAGTTAGTCGGAATTTTTCTTAGTGTTCGATGTTTGTATTAATAATTATAACATAAATGGAAGTAAATTACGTTAACCCATTTTAACCTCTAATTTCTTTTTAGTAGCAGTAGATCTTCTTGTGCAAGAGTTCGTCCAGTGAAGTACTGATACCTTATCTATATTTATATTACTGCCGCCAAGCAGTAATGTCAGCATTACAGTGCTCCGATTTTGAAGGTTAAGGGTGCTGGTGAAATCACAGGCACGTGGGACTTGTTAACTTACGTCTCAGGGTGACGGGCGCAGTGGCAGTGCCCCTCAGACCTTTGCGATTTAAAGCTCTGAGTGGCACTGTAACTGTTATGAACAGGCGTGTAGCTGACCATAAGGCGCACTTCTTGTTCGTCCCGTCACTTGATGTTATAAAAAAAAAGAAAAGCATTACTAAATTCGCAGAATAGTAAGTAATGTACTTCTATTTTAATTTCATAACAATGTTTATCTCCACCGTTAGTTAAAGGTATTCTACTAAACATTTACAACTGTAATACTATAATACATACCGTCACAGGGATTCGAACTGTCTACCTCTTAATTTAGAAGCAACTGTTCCCCGACAGTACTCGCGCCCTCAAAAATAATATAAATGTTATTCAAATTCATAAACATCTTTATGTCTTATGAAAGCATGTAAATTACCGTTGAAATCATGACATTGATTAAAAACAACACGTTCGTAAGGCAGACTCCCCTGAGAAGAATGAGTAAGAAACTCTAGGTGTTGGGTTTTGTAAATAGACGTTTGCAAATGTGTACAACATTTGTCATTTACTATAATACCATGGATGTATATTTACTATAAATATCGTGGGTACAAAGGCCACCAGTGTTGACGGTCTTCGTCGAATGGGATAAAAATTGGAAATACTAAGAAATGTATAGCAAAGGAAGCTGCAGTATTTTGGCTACGTAATGAAGAGCTATAGATACCGTATTCGTCAACTAATAATTCAGGGAAAAATACAAGGAAGCGTAGTCGAGGCAGAAGAAAAACCTAGTGGTTGAAGAACCTGAGACACACGTTCCCTCTTTCGCGCGGCAGCTTCAAAAATGAGAGAGTCGCCTTCCTTCGTAGGGAAGCCTAGTAAATATAGTTCTTCTTAGTGCGCCTAAGAAGAACTATGTTTACTAGGCTTGTGTTTATGTGAAACAAGATCTAGGCAACTTTAATACAGTCAAAACTAGATATCCTATTTCATAACGAATGAAATAGAAATACGGCCCAGTAAACCCCCTAATTTGGAATTTTACAATAGAACGATGTTCGTATTAACACCCAAATTATTTAATAAATTATCGGACACTGTTAAAGAATTAAATTGTAAACAATTTAAAATGAAATTGCATAATTGGTTAGTTAATCAATGCTACTACAATGATGAGTTTTTACTTGATAACATAAAATGTGAAATAAATATTTTTCATATCGAGTTCTTAGGTTTTCGCGATTGTTACACATAGGAAATGTTTGAAAAAACAAATATACGCGATTTAAATCTAGTTTCATTTCCTAAATATTTTTCACTTCTTATTTTCCTAAATTCCAATTGTTATTGTTTGTAATGCTATTGTATTAACTTTAAATCTACATTAAAAGTGTAATAAGAATTGTGTAAAATATTCGCATGCCATGTCTAGGTGAAATTTAATATAATATGCTATAAGACCTGCATTATTAATTACATTTTTTCAGCGAATCAAATATCAATTAAAAAATTAAAATTAAAAATTTCAAATAGAGACAGAAACAAACTATAAGAACTAAACAGAACACAAGCATGATATTGAACTTCATAGAAACTGTATAATAATAACCTTTAGTATATATTTTTAACTGACTTTTAAAAAAGAGAAGTTTCTCACTTCGCCTGTATTTTTTTTTGTGTTCCTGTATACCGATTTTGATGATTCTTTTTTGTTTTAACGATGGTAAATAAAGATGTAAATAGATGGAATTTCCCGAACTTTTGAGGTCGGCTTTTTCATGAAAAAGTTATAATTAACAGAACGGTCTATTGTTTCTTCTACTATAATTTTAAATCTCGTAAATCGCAAATTTTAATCAACCGGACTTTTATTATACAAGCGTAATTGTCCTTTATATAAATTTGTGACTTCCTGAAGACGAGTGTCAAGAACAGCTACTAGCTATTATTTCACTGTATAAAATTTTTGTTTCACTGTTTTCACGCATTTGTAAATATAAATATGATACTAAATTGAATTTTAATATATAATAATGACTTTGGTAACAGATTGTGCAATAGCCAATTTTTTTTAAAACAATGGATATTAAGCATTATAAAGTAACACTTGTAATTAAGGAGACTGGTATCATGACTACGGCATTACAGTACATTTACTCAAATATTTTATATGCTCGTAGAAATATACATAATTTCAATAAGAAAGAAAATATCCATAATATTAACCTTAGAGCTAAGTCCAAACTCATGGTACCACGATTTCGTTTAACCAAGGTAAACAACTCTTTTATGGGGAACTGTATACGTTTTTACAATAAGATTCCGGAGCATATTTTAAGTTTATCATTTCTTAAGTTTAAAAACTACATTAAAAATATTTTGATCGAAAAATCATATTACAAAATTGAAGACTACGTGTTAGATAAAGATGTATGGAAAGACGACATGGCTCCAGAATCCACACAAATTTGATTGAAAGTGTATTCCATAGCATTTAAGTTTATTTGAAAAGAGCAATCCTTACAGTTTCTTGCTCGTTCTTCTCAGGGAGGTCAGCGTAGTGAACGAGCAGTAGCTTAAATGTGACGATTTCAAGTGTAAATTTATTTTACCTATGGAATAAATAATCTTTGACTTTGACTTTGACTTTGACTTTAAAAATACGCAACAACGTGGACACGTAAAGGACGAAATTAGAATGCTTTAAACAGATACTCTCTCGCGCGTGATACAGCAATTGTTCGCGATTGGGAGTGTTTGGAAGGAAAAGGAAAAGACTGTGGGATTGAACTCGTCACTCGCGCACGCAATCGTGCGTTGCAGAATTGTTCTTTACACGGACGCTCTTCCGTTGTAATAAAAACGAACACGAGCAATCCCACGCGAAAGAACGTTAGCTTAAAAATCTTCAAATAGGTAATCGCGCACTATAATGGTAGTTTTCCATCAGCGAGGCGTGACGAGGCGAAGCGAGACGAGAATAGAAATCTCGCCGGCCTATTTCCACCAAAAATTGCCTTTATAAGTGTGATGTATGTATTGGAGAGTAAGATTATTATAAATGCTATGTGG
>NW_020653736.1:98235-184811 GCF_003589595.1 Hyposmocoma kahamanoa | reverse complement strand
TCCTTAACCCAGGTCTTACGTATAGGCTAGATAGTCTAGACTTCTCAATAAGCTGGCACGCGCCATCACGAGCTCGAGTTGTTATTGTGAACAGTGAAATTTTGTGTTATTTAATTCATATAGCGATAAATTCGCGGCTGAAGTAACATCCATAAATTATTATTATTAAACATGTTAACGGAAGAAGAATCCGATGAAACCGTCTTTTTTTTAGTCGTAAATCGTACGTATCCCACAATTTCGCGATTGATATTAATAGCCATCATAAGCTCGCGTTAAAAATCTTATTTCCGTTGCAAAGTATAATACTCTACGTAGGCAGCATTACGGTTCAATATTACATCAACAAATATTTCAGTTCTCGCCACGCAATTTTGTCATACTAATTTCAATCCTCGTCTCACCTCGCCTCGCCTCGGCGGTGGAAAACCACCTTAAAGGTATTTATTGCGATGTACAGTGTCGGTTGCGATAAAAAGTGGTGTCGCTTACGTTATAACTTTTTAATATAGATTTTGCCGGTTACACTAAAATACACTAAAAACGATAACGATAAACTTAGGTTTTATAATTTCTATTTTGGCGGGAAATGTCAACGCGTCCTTGTGTGCATTGTTTAAAATGTCATTTCAATGCCTTATTTTCTCAAACTCGTATCTTATAAAGAGAGATTGTTCAGGAGATAGCAAAACTTTCTATTTATTTTAAATTTCTTATCAAGAGTGTTAATTTGGATGCATTAAGCATTTAAGAAAAGATAAAAGACATTGTGTGAATATGTACAAAATGAGATGTGAAATCAACCTGCAACATTTGTATATACGATCCATTTTTTAACTCAATAGCTTTGTGCTTTAAAATACGAGTTTTAGAAAGTAAGGTGAAAAAAAACACTGTTTAGGTAAAAATGTCGCTTACGTTAAGTCGGGGTCATGGCTCGATATCTATGTATAGGCTTAGGCGATGATTGCTTCCTATCATACCTGCAACAGCTCGGAGGTAAATCAGTATACGAGAGACGATCGATCGTTTGATGACACCACGCGTATCTCTGTTCATTCGTATATCTAAGAAAACTGTACATTAAAAAAAAATAAGACATACACTTTCTTCAAGAAAAGGTTGATAGCGCTCGGCCTTGCTAAACTCTCTTTGTAATCATCTTATTGTTCTTTTTTATGCGACTTCCAAAAAGGCGAGGTTCTGAATTCGACTGCATTTTTTGTGTATCTTACTTTAACTCTGGTATTCCGGTATTTGTGAACCGATTTTTGTTGATTCTATTTCGTTAAAAAGAGGGTAGTAGTAGTGGTCCCAGTTACATTTGAAGAAAATATTCCCCCTCTAACAGATTTCAATAAAACTTGGCAAATAGGTGTAATTTAGTTTTTTTAACCGACTTCAAAAAAGGAGGTTCTCAATTTGACTGTACCTACTTTTTTTGTATGTATGTTACGCGATAACTTCGGTATTTGTGAACCGATTTTCATGATTCTTTTTTTGTTGGAAAGAGGATACCTCCATAGTGGTCCCATTTAATTTTGTAGAAAATCATCCACCTCTAAGGGTGGCTGTTCACGCATGAAGATTCATTTTTATTAATAGCGCCTAAATTTTATTATAAGGAACAATTAATTTAATGATTGATTTTGCTAATCTCCAATTCAAAGCGTTTTTTTCTCTCAATATACTTTGAGTAGTGAGAACCGATTTATATTATCTCCTGTGTCAAGTCCCGTATAGTGCGAACTAGGGGATGAATCCGGGTTTGCGCACTTTCCGGGAACCGATTTCAATAGAACTTGGTAATTATATGTAATTCCACGTACTTTTGAGGTCGGCTTTTTTAGTACTCTGTACTGAGATTATTTTTTATTAAAAAATATATAATTCATGTAATATATTTATGGATATATACCTATGTATATATATTTTTTGATAGGACGAACAAGTCGTGAGTGATAAGGGTCACGCCTATCCATAACAGTTGCATTGCCAGTCAGAGCTTTTAATCGCAAAGACACGAGACGCACTGCCACTGCGCCTGTCACCCTGAGACATAAGTTGACAAGCCCCGTGTGCCTGTAATTTCACCAGCACCCTTAACCCTTCAGAACCAGAACTCAATACTGACACCTGCCTTGGATTGGCTGGAAAAGATCTCTTTCAGGGAGAAATCCACCTTTGCTCACTTACTGTTAATTAATGTTTCTGTTGTATTTACACGGTGCAATAAAGAAAATTCGAATTGTGGGTTTGTCGGAGATTTTTGAATATATCGTGGACGGATAGAGTCACCAATGACAACGTATTGCGGTGGATGCGCAAAGGCTTGGAGTTCTTAAAAACAGTAAAAAAGAGGAAATTGCAGTGCTTTGGGCACATCATGCGGAGTAACAAATATTTCCTACTGCGGCTCATTCTGCAAGGAAAAATCCGCAGAAGACGTGGTCGTAGAAAAACCACATGGCTTCAAAATCTTGCAGAGTGGTTCAACATAAGTGCCACAGAACTGTTCCGAGCCGCAACTTCACGGACTCATATTGCCACAATGATAGCCGACCTCCGATAGGAGATGGCACCCCAAGAAGAGGAATAAAAAAAAATATATATGAGACTTCTCAACTTATGTCTCAGGGTAACAAACACCGATACGAAGCGCTGATTCTTATCTAAAAAATGAACGGCCCTAATTGTGCGTTTCAATTATGTCGTAACATTTTGTTTATCGTTTTACGACTGTCGTGTCTCGCTGTTCCCACTAGATCATGTCGACAATTTATCGGTCCACGGCAGCCGCCTTGCCGTTTGCACGACAAAATCGTATGATTGCGATAGTACGTCTTCAAATTTTTATCGTGACATTTTATTTATCATCTGATCACTGTCTTTCTAGCTCTTCTCATTGTCACGATAGTCTGGTCTTAACCTCAAAAAGTCGTGAACGACAGTTTATCGTGTTAAATATGTAAACAACTTCATTTAAATGTACAATACACGGCACTTTAAACTGCACGACTATCTGTCGTCACGATATTATAATGGGAACGCGCCGTTACACATAATTTGCGGGAAAAATTCAGATTGTCGTTACGTAGTGTACGCATTACAAAAAGAAAGTAAAGGGGCTCGTACAAATGGATCGTTTATCAATGATGTAAAAATGGGGTATTCCGGACTTTTAAAAGTCCCTGTGTAATCTCCCAAATCTACCTCATAGAAAGGGCTGACAGATCTTTTGCAAGGATTGGTTTAAACATACTTAATTGTAATGCAAATGGACATAAATTGTTTTGTGTGAATACAGTGTTATAATAAGTATTTTCTGCAATCATTGCATAATGAGGGTTCTTAAAGCCGAGTGCCCTAAGTAATGTACGAGATTTTAAGGCCTATTTATGTAATGATTGCATACAAAACCTTTTCTACGAGTAAATAAAAAATGAAACACAACCGTTAATGTATATTTAGTTAACAATCCATAACAACAAACTAAAAGGAAAGCCAAACAAATGCCAAGTACCGCATAAACTTTGACCAATCTTTTTTTTTATAAAGGTTTATGACCCGGTTGTAAGATCGTTAGGCCAACTTAACCAATGAGGAGGCAGTAGAGCGTTTGAGTAGCGCCATATTTGATATTGTAATTAGCAAAAATACGACGTTCTTTTTTTGAAACTTATTTTTGCAACGACTACCATAGGCAATAGAATTTTGATTCAGAACTAAACAGAGCGCCTTTGTGATATGGTTTATGACGTTATAATTGACAGATTAAAGTACAGAAGCTTAGAATAATAACGCATAGAAACCTAGTCCGTACACTCTAAGTGAGGCAAATTGAAGCGCACCGCGAACAGCTCAAGAATTTTAGCTAAAAATGACGAAATGTGCGGTAAATTAGTGTAAAAATACGTCAGACAAACATAAAATAGATACTAACATCACATTCCACAAGGAAGTAACGCGTTTCAACTTGTATTTTTATATAAATATTCACTAAAACCGAAAATTAACCTACTACTAAAACTAGCCTACATGAATTTGATTTTTGCCTCACTTGTGACAGTTCGTTTGATATGAAACTATCATTCTATGCGTTATTATTATAAGTACAGAAGTATAAACAACACATTAGAAGTCGACTTCAATTAATCATTAAAACACGAAAAATTATTTTAAATCGGTACTGCGAAAAACTTTCAGTCAAAAGCCCAAAAAACGGAGCCAGATTAAACTTTTTCAATTTTTTCGGGTAAAAATTTTTCCCGAGTTGCGACAACGACAGGGTTTGAAAAAACGTAGCCAAGAATTGTTTTATTTTGTATTTCGAGCATAGCATTTTTAATTGCATTTTTAATTTCCTTTGAAAAGGCGAGAATTAATAAGAGAGTGCCGCTTGCGTAGTCAAAGTTACAAAGTTGCAGTAGAAGTTTAGTAGCAGTAGCGCTCCTTGTGAAAGAGTTCGTCCACGAACGTAGTGCCACCTTACCTATTTCTGTCGCCAAGCAGTACTGGCAGCATTACAGTGTTCCGGTTTTGAGGGGTACCTAAGGGTGCTGGTGAAATTACAGGCACATGGAGCTTGTGAACTTATGTCTCAGGGTATCGGGCGCAGAGGGAGTGCCTCTCAGATCTTTGGGATTTAAAGCTCTGTGTGGCACCGCAACTGTCATGGACAGGCATGTACAAAGGACGACCTTCGCCGTCGAAGGTTTGCACACCGGTTTACACGGTGTCACCATCTCTGAGGTCACAGGTTCAATAAAAACTAATTTTCTGTATTGTCTCGGGTCTAGGTGCTTGTGGTATCGTTGTTACTTCCGACTTCTTATTTATTTATTATTTATTAGATGTACAAAACTGTTTACATTAACTTCTTAACAAAAGCTTAAACATTATTGCTGGTTCTACTCTAGAATGTAACCCATGTACATACAGCATAATAATAATAATCTTTTAGGCCTTGGAAGAGGCGAGAGTCTAATATTAATAATAATAACGCACACACTCAACGTAGCCCTGCACTAGGAAATCCTGAGTCGTGGGTGCCATGGACACACATATAGGTAATTACAAATTACACCCAAACTCACGAGACAAACAAATCTAGGTCATACAAATATTTCTCCCAGCCCGGGAATCCAACCCGGACCTCTGCGTGGCAGTCCAGCATGGTAATCGTTCAGCCACGAAGGCAGATTCATCATGAGTAAACAATTTTGTTACAATATTAATATATTGTTTATTAATATAAAACGTACTTAGGCATAATAAAACCGTAACCTTAAAAAAATAGAATTACTATGACTATAACTATGAAAGAGGGAAACTGTGGTGTTTCTGGGTTTGATTACGAAGTCTTTTAAAATTACTATCACATATATCCATCCCAGGATCAGCCATAAAGTTATTGTAGGCCCGACACATTCTCGTCAAAGGGTTGAAAAAAGAAGTATTATTAGTATAAACATTCAATACGAATGGTCTAGGAAGAAACTTCTATAACACAAGTGCTTTAGTAACTTTGGGATAGGAGCAACATATATGATGTTATCTAATATTTATTTAATATTTATTATAAAGAAGACCCGTATCCTGCAGTGGAACGAGTAATAATGATAGCATTAACGTCCGTAGCGGTTAGACCGTGAGCACGATAACCATATCTATTACATATAATTTGACTTGGCTAAAATCTAGTATTTTTGGAACCTTATTGAGTTTAAAGCATAAAATATAGAGCACGTACATTTGTAGAGCGCAATATCCGGGCGGATATCCGGCTGTGCTTAATGAACCAGCCGAAGGCCTTCGGTCTGTCTAGACTTATTTCACTGTAGATTTTCATTTCAAAAACTAAACTTCATTTTTGTTAGTGTTTTTATTTCTCTATTTTTATTGCCATCATTATAGATCCTGTTACTGCGTTCCGGTTTTGAATGTTAAGGGTAGTAGTGAAATTACAGGCAAATGGGACTTGTCAACTTATGTCTCTGGTTGACGGGTGCAGTGGCCTCTTAGATCTTTCCGATTTAAAGCTCTGAATGGCACTGCAAATACTATGAGATTATATAGAGATAAGATACCGGAGCATATATTAAGATTATCATTTCCTAATTTTAAAAACTAAATTAAAATATTTTGATTGTAAAGTCATATTACAAAATGGAAGACTACGTGTTAGATAAAGATGTATGAAAAGACGATATGGCTCTAGATTCCACTCAAATTTGATTCAACATGTATTCCATAGCATTTAAGTTTATTTGAAAAGAGAAATCCCTAGAGTTTCTAACTCCTTCTTCTCAGGGAAGTCAGCGTAGTAAACGAGCAATAACTTAAATGTGACGTTTTCAAATGTACGTTTATTTTACCTAATAAATGATTCTTTGACCTTGACTTTGGCTATGGACAGACGTGTCGCTTAACACCACAACTTAACTTGTTCGTCCCGTCACATGGTAACATGAAAAAATAGAAAAGAATGTCTTATCATTATCGTTTAAAAATTCTCTTATATTACTTACTTCGACTCCTCCTACGGAAAGTATCGTATGTCGAAATTGCCAAGTTTACAGGGGAGCGTTTCAAAGATCTGAATTCACTGAAATGAGACTTTAGTATAGAAATGCTAAATTAAATTGTAAAATTATAATATAAAATTGTGGTTGTTCATCTAACCGATATTTAGGATTTTATAATGGTCTGTATGAGTTTTGCTGAATAAAACAGAGAAATAAAGTCACGTGTTATGCTTATAAACTTGACAATTCCGACATACGATACTTTACGTAGGAAGGGTCGACTTATATGATTTCTAAACTCTACATCATCGATTTTTCTTTGAATTATTTGAAATTACGTTGTCCAGTCGTATCATAATCGTAAAATTGCTTTTCAAACCATCATGTAAAATGGCAAACAGTTTAAAAATGCATTCCGTTTGTTGTTATTCATGAAATTCTATCTAAATTAAGAAAACGGCATCACAGCTAATTTGGCAAGCAAGTGAATTCTACGAAAAGCGCTTTCGGGAACAAGTATTTTTATAAATAAAATGACTAACCCATTCACGGGTTTCAGTTATTTCCTGAGTTTCGCGTTGTTTTCACTTAATGATAGTTGATTGTGTTTTAACAGCCTCTAGTGGTATTTTTAACCGACTTCAAAAGGTTCTCAAGTCGACTGTATGTTTTTTTTGTATGTATGTTACGCGATAACTCCGGTATTTGTGAACCGATTTTCAGGATTCTTTTTTTGTTGGAAAGGGGGTACTTCCATAGTGGTCCCATTTCATTGTGAAGAAAATCATACACCTCTAAGGGTGGCTGTTTACGCATGAAGATTCATTTTTATAAATAGCGCCTAAATTTCACTAAGGAGCAAATTATTTTAATGGTTGATTTTGCTATTTCTCCAATTCAAGGCGTTTTTCTCTCCATATACTTTGAGTAGTGAGAACCGATTTTTATTATGTCCAGTGGTCCAGTGTCGAGTCCTGTATAGTGGCGAATTTAAGGATATTTCAATAAAACTTAACAAATAGACGTAATTCCACGTACCTTTGAGGTCGGTTTTTTTAGTACTCTGTACTGAGATTATATATAGTCATAATAATAAAATGCCACTACAGATTCAATTACTTATTGAATTTAATAATTCCTTCACTAACTTCACATTCACACAGTAATTATCACTAATGAGAACTGTTTGACATGATGCTAACAGCAACGTTTTACCATCGCACCGCTTACCACCGGCAGGGATTCCATCCTCATACTTTGGAACCGAGTCGATCTCGTACTGTACGTTTCAGAGTGGCTTCCTCCCACGTACAATTAGGTTGTGGATTGAACTCCCGGTCGGGGTTTTCCCGCAGGAATACAGCATGGAGTCCTTCAAAAGGGGTTTGAGATGGATCCTAAAGGGGATCGCAACGCGCTTGTGACGCCCCTAGTTTTGCAGGCGTTCATAGGCGTGTTTGCTGCCTAGATAATATATAAAAAAAGACAGGTTTCTTGCCACGGTATTGACAGCTTTAAGAGCAGAATGTCTGTCTACCTCCTTTCGTTGTCGACGACTACCTTCATCTCAAGGTATGCCGTCGAGATAACTTTCATCGCCTTTCTTTCTCAAACTCGTATCCTAAAGCACAAGTTACTGAAATGCAAAAAATGGATTGTATAAACAAATGTTGCAGGTTGATAACAAATTTCCTTCATATTTACACACTGGCTTTTAAGTATTCTTTAAGTAATGCATCTAAATTAACGCCCTTAATAAGAAATTAAAAATAAATAAGTAGAAAGTTTTACCATCTCCTCAATAATCACTCTTTATAAGATACGAGTTTGAGAAAGTAAGGCATAGTTACATTGACTTACAAATAAATGGACGACGGGTCTAATACAAAAACCACGAAAAAAATGTCCCAAGTCAACCTATTTAAACGTAGTGACATGTAAAGGAATATGAAAAAGCTAAAACGTTGAATTGAAATTGTAATGTCAACGCAGTACTGTCTAATTTTGCTTGCTTCGCTGTCAGTCGAACAAACGAAGACTAAAGCGTGAATGACGCTCTGTATACGATTTTAACGCCCTATAAGTTCGGACACTTTTTAGCGCGGACCCGACGTCCATATAATTGTAAGTCAATGCATAGTTATGTTTTTTTTTCTATCCTACAAATTTTTATGAATCGTGTTTTCACACCGTGTAGTTATCAGTATATATCCTCAATTTTATTCTATATTTCTTCCAAAGCGATTGATTCAACACCTTCACTGCTATGTGGAATCAACCAAAGCCATTTGAGGTTGAATAGACTCTTAATTTTGAATCTTTACCGACGTACAGATTAGATTACGATGATTTTCTCATATGAAATTACAGTAAGTAAAAGAAAACACACATGGAGATAATGCCTGAGGGCAATTCTCGGTGGAATGCCTGCACTGAGCAGGCAGCTATATTTGATGGCGTGAGCATAATTTATAAATCTACTACTTCTGAACTTATTAGCTAGAGAGATATTTGTGTAAAGAATTGGTATACAGACTATTACGAAATTTCACTAGCAAGAGCTAGAAACTCGTTGACCGTGGTGATAGCTCTGCTGGTAGGTGCGTGGCAGGACAAATGCGTTGCAAGCGTGCCGCTTACTACGGCCCACCACGCTTGTATGTCGACCCGGTAAAAGTAAATAATAGTAAGCCAGTATCTTTAATACTCGTCTTAGTTCCAGGATACAGAAACGGATAGCAACGATAACGCCTCTTACACAGGCTCTGTACTTCCGTACTCCGTCCGAAATAAGTAACTTAACTTACTTTCAAATAAGTAATACCCGACTAAGTTAAAAGATGCACGATGCGAATGAAGCTTCATACTTGACATAATAATATCTTTTAAATTCGTCGAGTCTCTATCTATCTATCCGACCATGTTCGGTCAAGGCGACCACTTCGACTCCTTGCTGAGTTGGCGCTGATGCGCTCGAAGATGACTAATAAAGCCAATATTCGCAGCGAACCCTCGTCCACATTGAGGACATGTGAGCACATCGCCAACGTAGTTATAGTAAATAGTGGAGGGTGGACGGGCCTTTATTTCGTCACGTTTCGCATCGAGTTCAGCTTTACGCCGCTCTTCGAACTCGTGAACTTGCCTCTTCACAATTCCTCGCCATTCAGGGTGCAAAAATGGAGCATTTTTGCTGCCAAATCTTCCCATTGAGACATTCCCATTCTCATATGTCGCTTCTGAACATCTTTATACCTGAGGAGTTGACCGCCAGGCTTCCGCCTACCCTCCTCAAGTTCAGAGTAGAAGATGCGCTTCGCCAGTCTATCCTCGTATTTGGTCGAGTATTGCTTATTTGACAGTAATTGTTTCGGACGGAGAACGAGTGTGAACCCCTACCAAGCGAATTTGCTTTGGACGCACTCAATTAGTAAACCTATACTTTTTTCAAAAGGATCGAAACAAATAAATGTGGATACAGAAAAGGATAGCAACGATAAAGCTTCTTATACAGGTACCAAGCGAATTTGCTTTGGACGCACTCAATTAGTAAACCTATATATTTTTTTTTAAAGGATCGAAACAAATAAATGTGGGTATAGAAACGGATAGCAACGATAAAGCCTCTTATACAGGTACCAAGCGAATTTGCTTTGGACGCACTCAATTAGTAAACCTATATCTTTTTTCAAAAGGGTCGAAACAAATAAAGATGGATATAGAAACGGATAGCGACGATAAAGCCTCTTATACAGGTACCAAGCGAATTTGCTTTGGACGAACTCAATTAGTAAACCCATATATTTTTTCAAAAGGATCGAAACAAATAAATGTGTATACAGAAAAGGATAGCAACGATGAAACTTCTTATACAGGTACCAAGCGAATTTGCTTTGGACACACTCAATTAGTAAACCTATATCTTTTTTCAAAAGGATCCAAACAAATAAAGATGGATACAGAAACTGATAGCAGCGATAAAGTCACATATACTGGTACCAAGCGAACGTGCTTTGGACGCGCTCAGTTAGTTACCGGATCAATTTTTTTTTTTTTTTATTTATACATGGCAGGCAAATGACTCCACTCCACCTGATGTTAAGTGGAAAGTGGTGTCCAAACGCGAAGGAACCTAGTGCAGCGATGAAACCCTCACTGCACTAGCCACCTCCACCCTGCCTGCCTACAATATGCCTCTTTACGCCTCGTTTGAAGGACCCCATATCATAAGAGGGAGGGAAGACATGCGCCGGAAGGGAGTTCCTGTGCAACATCTCTACGCAGTTGCAGAGATTCAAGGCGTGATGAGACCTCTTTGTCGCCTATAATTCGAGTAGCACGACGCTGTAATTTATCCAAGGCGTCGAGTAGGTACTTGGCGGAGCCGTCCCACAAGTGCGAACAATACTCAACGCAAGACCGGACCTGTGGTTTGTACAGCAGGCATAACTGGTCCGGCGTGAAAAAACGTCGCACCTTGTTCAGAACTCCGAGTTTCCGTGAGGCTGTTTTGATCACAGATTCGATGTAGCTCCTTGGATTCAAATCACAGCAGATTTCCATACCGAGCAAGGTAAAACTGCTCTTAGGTGAAAGTGCTGTGCTCATCAGAGAAGGCATGGGAAGGAACGGCGACAATTTTGTTGTTAACGCGCAAACCTGTGTTTTCTTGGCGTTGAACTCAACAAGATTCCTTGATCCCCATGCAGAGATGAGGTCCAATATCCTATTGAGCTCAATGATAAGATCAGATCGCTCTCTGTCAGTATCGGCGCGCCCAGCTGCGGGGAATCCGTGATATCCTCATGAACAGTGCTATCATCTGCATAACAATGAATATTCTCAAGTGGAAGCATATCATTGATATGCAGAAGGAAAAGCGTGTTTCGAACGCAGGCGTTGTATAACAATACGGCAAATGGAAGTAAATATGTAACTAGAGACTAAAAGTACTCACTGTGAAGACTTATAAGTTGATTCTGACACGTACCTGCAAAAGATATAACAAATTAGTCATAATAACCTCACCAATAAAGAAAAACAAGACAACCACAGATATGTATCCAAATAGAAGCCGCAAGTGTACCTACTTCGCGTGCTCAATGCAAACTATAAACGCTAAGTTGCCGCTTCTGCTACGCGCATCTGTAATCACTCAAATGGAGACGTTACGCGCATCACTACAGAAAAACCGAGAGCTCCATCGGTTCGTGCATCGACTCTGCTCCGCGCATCTGCAATTACTCCACAGTTTTCATTTGTAATATAATTAATTATTTTATTCAGGTATTATTTTACTATATTAATAAGTCACGGCTTCTTATATAGTCAAAAAATGGAAAATGGAAAAACCATTATTCTAAATATGTGCGTTCGCGTCTTCGATTTGATCAATCGTTTTAAGAGGGAGCAGAGGAAAAAATCCGTATCTTCGATTTGATTTTAGTGGGGTATATCCACTTTAAAGATAAAAATAAAATATTGTATGAGTATTATTTAGATTTATTTTAGTATTAGATTTTATTATTAGGTTATAGATCATTAATCAGAAACATAAAACAATAAAGTTTCCTCGATAGATAAAAATCACGAAATGACCTCTAATTTTCACATTTTTTCGATTTATCCTCAAAATGGTACAGGACAAAAATTAGATAATTCATTATATTTATGCATGATCGACAACTGTCACTACGGATTTTTAAATCCCTTTAGTTTTAGAGTTATTCCGCTAAAACGAATTTGGTACTTTTAAAGCGCAAAAATCAACATCTGTCGCATGTTACGCGAACTTCAGGCATATATTTGTTTCACAAATTTGGGCGGAGCCAACGTCAAAACTTTTTTGGCATGAGAGCTCTTAATGCCTAAGGGGCTTTCCCATCACTATTTAGCGCTTGTGACGTCATCGGAGGTATAAAAAATGTGACACGCTTCATACAGATTGCGGTACTTGCGGCATCTATTTAGATATATATGTCTGTGAAGACAGCCAAGTAAACAAAAATAGAAGAGGCCTAACTCGATTAAGCAGCGCAGACGGTACCTTTTGCTCGTCACAAATAAGAATATAACAATAACATTTACAACCTAAAGCCTTTTATATTATAAATAATTTGAAATGGATTGCGTAAATTGATGTTTTCTTTGTTAAAGGTCGATGACCAACAAAGTTATAAAACGCCGATTCTGGTCGAAAGAGAGCCTAATCACCGGATAATATGTGCTATTAGAGACACGATTTATATGTAAGTGGGAAAAGATGGCTATTAAGTCCCCTGGTGCGACATCTGAGACGCCGCGTCAGCATCTAAGTGCAAATATAGATTGGAGTTAGTTGAACTGGCAAAGGCAAAGGTGAATGAACTGGGGTGTCCGTCAGAAGCCAAGCTGTAAAGATGCGACCTCTTTCATCATCACCTTTTTATCATTCTTTTCTCTGGTTGAAATTTGCATTGTCACTCTCACTTTTCTTCTTTCTGTCGCCTCTCTACTAAATTTCCGAAGCGAGCACACGTACTCGACTTCACATAAAATTCTAACCAGTTAAATCATGTAACATAACTGGTCATAAGCATAGTATTTCTAGAAAATACAGGCCCTTTTGTGGTAAGTTCCTTTTTACCATAATCTGTATTTAATTTAAGTAGAGAGTGAAAGGATTTTTCAGTTATATGAATAAAATTGGGTCCCCGCGGCAAGGTGCCCAAGATGCTGGCAGCGTTCCCCCTTTGTATTGCTATGCTAATGCGTTGGGCAAGATAGCCGGCGCTTGGGTTTCCCAGAAAGACTATTAATTTTATCGAGTTCTTAGGTTTTCGCGATTGTTACACATAGGAAATGAAACTATATTTTCGGATTTAAATCGCATATATTTGTTTTTGTTTTCGCGTAAATTATGGACATCTCACAATAGACTGTACTCCTACATATTTTGAAAATTTACGTAAAGTTACGCAATGTGTGTGTGTGTGTGTGTGTGTGTGTGAGACACACACACATACACACACACACACACACACACACACACACACACACACACAAACACACACACACAAGCAATTATTATGCTTAAATGGAGTTCCCCAGCAACCTTGCTGTAAACTAGGTTTAAGTGAACGTAAATAAACACTTTTTATTTTTTTAACCGACTGCAAAACAAGGAGGAGGTTCTCAATTCGAGTGTATTTTTTTTGTTTGTACGTATGTTATGCGATAAATCCGGTATTCCAGTATTTGTGAACCGATTTTGATGATTCTGTTTTGTTGGAAAGAGCGTACCTCCATAGTGGTCCGATTTAATTTTGAAGAAAATTATCCACCTCTAAATAGCGCCTAAATTTTATTATAAGGAGCAATTATTTGAATGGTTGATTTTGCTATTCTCGAATTCAAGGCGTTTTTCTCTCTCAATGTACTTTGAGTAGTGAGGACTGATTTTTTTATCTCCTGTGTCGGGTTTGCACACTTTCCGGTAACCGATTTCAATAAAACTTGGCAAATAGCCGCTCACGCGATGCGCTCCTCCTACCGCAAAATGGCGGCTATTTGGTTTCGCAAATTAGAAAAGCATTCAGTTTAAATACAACTTTTTAAAAAGGAAAATTATTATTCTGCATTGCTAAATAAGTACTCTCCGTACTACCAACAAAAATATCTCAAATAAAATGCAGTAATACACCGCAAATCCTGCACTTAAAAAGCACTATTGAAATTTTTGGTGTACTTGGATAAATATGATTATATTCCGTTTGAGTGGTTCTAACGTTTACCATGAAATTACTCCTTAAAGTATAGTTTACAAACATTTATATTCAGGGTAAACTTAAAAAGCGCTACTTACGGTATGTTTTCAATAAATAAACACCGAAATCACCAGCCCAAACAATAACACACACGATTGTCGTGACGTTTTTTGAAGTTGTTTATTTTTTTTAAATGACAGACCCAGGCATTAAAAACTTTATGGTTTGCTAGAGTAGTTACCGAAGTAGCAATTAATATTAGTTCTTTTACCTGTTATAACTTCGATATCCGATAAATCGGTATAAAATCTTCACCGGCACCTCTGGGTGTGGTATGCGTCTACGGCTGCATGTATCGCGTGAGCGGATAGATGTAATTCCACGTACTTTTGAGGTCGGGATTTTAGTACTCTGTACTAAGATTATTATCATTATAAGAAGGGACAGATCCCATGACTTATCATCACTGCTTACAGTGAAACGTGAGGGAGTAGATACGGTATTACGGCACTTTACTATATTTATATAAAACTCATCTAAATTACTAAATTATCTGGTTGCTGAGGTCCAGGAGACTGGCATATTTTACGACAGCATTAGCAAACTAATTTGTAAAGCAAACCTAGCGTATCAATTATGTTTGGGTTATTACTGTAAGTTTACATTGTGTTTTTACATATGAAAGTGAAAGTAAATGTAGAGTAAAAATATTTAAGTCGAAATCCACAACCTAACAATGCTATTACTACAGAAGCATTTCCGAAATTATCTATAAATCTCCAGTCCTAAGGGAGCTCTCCGCTTCTAATTTATCTAATATCTTTTATTTGTGTTTGTTCTCTTCCCACGTACACTTTTACAGAGTATTTGTAACATAGTTGACGAATAATAGTACATTATTGCAGAGGCTGGCAAGGAAGGGTTTGCGAGACAAGTATGAGTTACAACTTGTCAGGCAATCCCCGTTCCCGCAGAGGCTTATTATAGTGCTTTTTTCAAATAACGTGAGGAAATAATAAAAGACTAAAGCGAGGAACATGTACAATAGAAAAAATAAAAAAATATTAATTAATATCAAAAGTAATAATTGACATTGGGGTGGGCAAATTTGCTAGAAGAAAATATCATTTTTCCGGGTACATTAATGTGCATGAAAGTTTCGTAAGTTTTCATATATCTTTGCTATTTACTTTGCTCAAGCAACGGGTTTTTAATGGTTAATATTGCCTCTTGTTTTAAATTAGGCGGAGTTACTATCCATTACTATATTTTCGTTATCTCTCTTCTTTCTACAACTAATTTTCACGACGACAATACAAAAAAAAACGAAAAATTAGAGGAAATTGCGATAACTTTAGTTTGTGTTACCGCCTTTTTCTGTTTTTTAAATAGTAAGCAGTAAAGGTAGGCATTTTTCATTCTCTCAATTACGAACACTTATCAGTTGGCTGTGTGAATTTTTCTTTTGCCTATTTACATAGTTCATTGTTAGTAGATAGATTTAAAAGTTTAGAGCAGTGAACAGTAACGGATTTTCTTACGTACTTTGCGTAGTCTTTGAGGCGGGCGTAGAGGATGCGCTCATAGAGTTTGCCCATGGTGTTAAGCAGGGAGATGGGACGGTAACTGGAGGGTTCAGATGGAGGTTTCCCGGGCTTGTGAATACCGATGACCACCGCCTCTTTCCACTTTTGCAGGCTTTGGCCGGGAAGAAGTCACACGGTCCATAAATGAGAAACTTTCCGTGTTCGTTTTTGGAACGTAATGCAAACATTTCCAGCATATTTGAGAAAAAGTTATTTACATATTTGATTCCGACGTCATGCCAAGCGAGGGTTTGACCGACGATGGTACGTGTTTGTCTAAAAAATTCCCTTCACTTTATGATTGTAGGAAGCAAATCGGTTCGTGCGAATTTCATGTTTTATATTGTGATATAGGTACACACTTAGAATAATAACGCATAGAATGATAGTTTCATATCAAACGAACTGTGACACACAAGTGACGCAAAAATCAAATTCATGTAGGCTAGTTTTAGTAGTAGGTTAATTTTCGGTTTTAGTGAATATTTATACGAAAATGCAAGTTGAAACGCGTTACTTCTTTGTGGAATGTGATGTTAGTATCTATTTTATGTTTGTCTGACGTATTTTTACACTCATTTACCGCACATTTCGTCATTTTTAGCTAAAATTCTTGAGCTGTTCGCGGTGCAAGTTGACCTTGAGCACTGAAGGCCCGCTCGCTCGTGTACGCCCATTGGGAGCGCTTCAATTTGCCTCATTTAGCGTGTGCGGTTTCTATGCGTTATTATTCTAAGGGTACACATTTATTTTCGTCATAATTGTAAGTAGCGTTAGAGACAACATGGTGCTAGTTTGTATATAATGTCTCAAGTCAAATAATCTTTATTTCATAGGTAAGGAAATTAAACTTGAAATCGCCATATTGATTAAACTCTACTGCTCATTCGTAAGGTAGATTACCCTGACAAGAATGAGCAAGAAACTCTTGAGGTTGCTTTTTTTGTAAATAAACATTCGTATCCGCTCACGCGATGCGCTCCTCCTACCGCGAAATGGCGGCTATTTGGTTTCGCAAATTAGAAAAACATTCAGTTTAAATACAAGTTTAAAAAAAAAAAAAATATTATTCTGCATTGCTAAATAAATACCTTCCGTACTACCAACAAAAACATCTCAAATAAAATGCAGTAATACACCGCAAATCCTGCACTTAAAAAGCACTAATTAAATTTTTGGTGTACTTGGATAAATATGATTATATTCCGTTTGAGTGGTTCTAACGTTTACCATGAAATTACTCCTTAAAGTATAGTTTATAAACATTTATATTCAGGGTAAACTTAAAAAACGCTACTTACGGTATGTTTTCAATAAATAAACACCGAAATCACCAGCGCAAACAATAACACACACGATTGTCCTGACGTATTTTTGAAGTTGTTTTTTTTTTTTTAAATGACAGACCTAGGCATTAAAAACTTTATGGTTTGCTAGAGTAGTTACCGAAATAGCAATTAATATTAGTTCTTTTACCTGTTATAACTTCGATATCCGATAAATCGGTATAAAATCTTCACCGGCACCTCTAGGTGTGGTATGCGTCTACGGCTGCATGTATCGCGTGAGTGGGTATACATCTATCATTTACAATATTTATTTCAAATATCCATAGATCGAGACAACCTGCAATAGATATACAAGTAACAAGTCCCCCAAGAAGTTGTAAACCTTATACGTTCAATATAAAATTTTTGTTTCACTATAGTTTTGAACCTCGTGGATAGTAAATTTTGAATATCAACCGGAATCTTACTAACGAAGCGTACACGTTCATTACTCTTGAAATGAATTTGTGACGTTGTAAAGATCAGCCAGTTTATTTGTGTTCCTCGTAACATAATCTGTTAATTAAATCTCACTAACTAAATAGTGTAGCTAAGAGGTTAACATAAGCATTTGAATTCGCTTTGAAACCAGCTTGGTAGCCCAAGATCTCTCTAAGGGTTCTTGGGCTAATTCTCGTTTACCACGTTCCATCCTCGTGTGTGTTGATGAAGCACAATCCAAATTTTCACAGCCACTCGTTAAGATGACAAAAGTAAAATGAGTCACGTTTAAGGCAAGGTATTTGAAAGAAAGAAAGAGAGAGAGAGAGAAACAAAGAAGAAAGAAGAAAGAAGAAAAAAGAGATTTTTTCAGTACTAACACACGTTGCAAGTTTTTGTTACAATTTTATGATTTATGCTTATAGTGCACTGAAAAGGACCCAACTCAACAAATACTGCGGCGGAGCCACAGTGTTAGTTTTCAGTGGATCCTTTCAACGCAATTTCAACGGATTTCAACGCAAACTTAGATATTTTTAAGATGTGATGTGTGGAGGGTTGCCCATCGCGTCCTGCAATCAGTGCGCTGTAAATTAATATGAATAAATTATCGACAAGCGCCCGATGGTGACTGACGGGGCAGCAGGCAGCGCAGCGTCAGAAACTTTTGGACAATTTGCGTAAAGAGAATTTTATTCATGGATAATTCGTTTTAAATTTTATTTTAACCTGTCGGTGGTTGGAGGTAGTACATTCTATTGTTTAACACATTAGTACATTCCCTAGACAGTATCCTTAGGTGTATCATATATTTTTTATAAGACTATTGTTTTAACTAACAAAACAGTTTTTACCGCTTCTCTTCCGGTGACTGGCGTTAAGATTAAAAGCTGTGAAATCACATTAAAGGATTGTTCGCGACATTACATTACGACCAACCATAATTCAAAAAGGGTTACAGTACCGTGGTGTGGTACTTTATTACATAGACCTATTGTTTTCATTTTATAGTACACTACAGCTCCATGGCAAGATAATAATAGTAATATTACAGGCACCCAGAACACCCCAAACAGAATCATAATCACATTGACTACATAAACACATTGTGCATAGATCACGGTTCTGGAACCCGATTCAGAACTCTTCGATATCTTAACCGAATCGTTCGATAGGATATCGTTCTCGTATCGAAGGGTGCTTTCCGAACTATTCAGACCATTCGAGTTAAAACGTGCGATTCCAATTCGGATACGATATCGTTATCCAACAACGTTTAAGGAGTTAGTCGGCGAATACAGCTTATAAGAAAAATGAAATCCTTTTATTTACATTTTCAACCGACTTCAAAAAAGGAGGAGGTTCTCAATTCGACTGTATGATCTTTTTTTTCTTTTTTCTTTTTTTTTGTATGTATGTTACGCGATAACTCCGGTATTTGTGAACCAATTTTCATGATTCTTTTATTGTTGGAAAGGGGGTACTTCCATAGTGGTCCCATTTCATTTTGAGGGAAATTATCCACCTCTAAGGGTGGCTGTTCACGCATGAAGATTCATTTTTATAAATAGATTAATAAATTTAGGAGCAATTGCTTTTAGCAATTATTTTGTTGATTTTGCTATTTCTCCAATTCAAGGAGTTTTTCCCTCGATATACTTTGAGTAGTGTCGTAGTGAGAACCTATTTTTATTATCTCCAGTACCAAGTCCTGTATAGTGGCGAACTAGGGGATATTTCAATCAAACTTAGCAAATAGACGTAATTCCACGTACTTTTGAGATCGGTTTTTTTAGTACTCTGTACTGAGATTATTAAGACTTTAAAGGCCTAAAATATAGGAATGCATTAGTCTTGCATTAAAATCAATTAACAAAATTGAACAAAATCCAGATTTTATTTGAAATAATAAAAGATTTCCATGTTACATTCTTGCTTTGTAAAGAATAGGACGTTCGGTAACTTTAATTCAATAACTGTGTTCTGAATAACGGAATAAGGCTACAAAAGTCTTTGCCGGTCGAGAAGTTGGAGTAACCGTACGGGTGTGACGTCATTTCGGTTCGGTTTCGAATACGACAGTTCGATTCGGTTATTGTGAATAAAAATAAAGAGAAATCGTACAATATCTAATCGGTCGACAACATAGTTATCGTAAGGTTCTGTTTCGACCTGCAGATCACAGAAGAAAACAACAATGAAAGTGCCATAACCCTCGATTAGTATCAGAACCGATGTCGCCAAAACGCACTCAAAAAAAATGATAAACACTATGAAAATTTAAAAAGATTTGGAGAATTTGCAAAAAAATAATGACACAACCATACCATATAAAGCTTAAATGGCGGACTGAACTCAAGTAGGTCTTTCGAGAACTATAGTTGGCACGCTAACTAACCACTTCTACTGTATTTATTGTTCTGTGGTTCTGATATTTTCGTCGACTCGGAAAATAAATTTCTATCCACAGTGGGCGCTTACTATGCAACTGCATTGCTAAGTCAACATCTATTGTAAATGATTACAATGGATGTAGACGTGGAATGTAATTAATATAATGAAATTGCAAAAGTTAGCAATTTTTAATAAATAATTCCATGTTATAATTAATTAGAGATAATTAACTAAATTAATAAATGTGTAACTAAATATGATGATTATATTTATTATACAAGTTAAGTAAACAGTAATTGTCCAATAATAATGTAAATTTATGCCTTATTATTTTATTATTTATCTTGCATGTTTGGTTAAACTGTAAGTTTCATTAAAAAAATAAATGACATCAGTTTAGAAAATTTCAGAGAAGCACGGAACTAGCAATGCTCGGAGTTACCCTGTGAGACCGCAAAAGCAACGCTTGGACCCGAAATGGGATCAAAGTTACAGATGTCGTGGCGAAGAAAAGGCGTGAGTGGGCGGGGCACATTACGAGAATGGACGAGAGGCACTGGACAAGGCGAGTACTAGAGTGGAGACCCAGAGCGGATATCAGAGGGCGCGGCAGACCACCACAGCGCTGGATGGATGACATCCGATGACACGGAAGTCGGGACTGGATAAGTCGGGCACAAGATCGTCAAGAGGCCTACATCCAAGATTGGATAACAAAACGGCCGCCATGATAATGACGATGAGAAAATTTCATTTCTCAAACCCGGATCTACACTGCAAACCGCTAGGTCACCGAGATCGTCAAAAATCTACCCAAGCTCTTCCGTCCAACACGGCTTAACCAAGTCTTTAGGTATCATCGTTTACAATGTACTTACTCAAGAAACGGGACACAGAACTAACAAAGCTTAACTACTGGCATAAGAGCTAGATTAAATGGATGGAATTGGGTCCCGCAGTAAACGTTTCCCCCTCTGTGTGGCTGTGCACATCAATCACCATCAATGTATTACACATCCCGCTGGTGAGCATGGGTTTCGTCAAAGGAGAGAGTTTAGGCTTTCAAAGCTTTTGAGTCTTCGATATGCAGATTTTATTTCGATATTTTCACCTTCACCATTAGCTTAGGAGATAACTCAATGCCTCCAGTGAAAAAGGGAAACTCAAAATCGACACTTATCAGGAGAGGCAAAAAACCATTATTTTATTGATTGATGCTTGATCACATTTATTAGAAAGAAAGAAAGAAAATATATTTATTTGGTCCACATTACATTAACAATAACTACTTTACAACTACAAAAATAAGGAACCAAAAAGGTCACAACTCAGCATGTGCCAGTTTGCTCACGGAGAAACAGACCGGTGCTGATATTCTGTGGCCACCACAACAGAAAGGACACCACTACAACGAACATACACTTTAACAACAGGAACATATACATACATCAACTTAACATAATATAAAATATATAGGTTTTTAAACATCACAATAAACAAACAATCATTAAACAATGACAACTCTTACCACATATAAAAAATATATACACTATAAAATAATATAACATAACATATGCTGGCCTAAATAAACTACACAAAAAACAGACAAAAATAAACATAAAAAAAATTAAATAAAATGAAATAAAATGAAAATTAAAAACAATAATAAAACAAATCAAGAAAAACACTTCACTTAAAAAATTATTAGTACTTTTTAAGATTTCCAGCTGTAGGTATACATCTAAGCTTTCGTTTAATGGGTATTGGTTAAGCATTCAGTCATATTTTCTATATATATTTTTAATTTTTTTCGAGGTGCGTCCTTGTTTGTGAATGCTTAACGGTAATAACACGACTTATGTTAACAAACTAAGACATAATTCGACTTATTCCCTTAACTGCGAGTGTTCTATAGCTATAATTATACTTATGATACTAACCACATTGATAAAAGACATAAAATCTTTAAAGGAATGAAACAAGTTTTCTGTTGCGAACTATTAACCAATAGCAACACGATATAGTCGCGGGTTTGACCAATCCTGTCCCGTGGAACAAAGCGAATGCTCTGTTATATCCTTATTTACAATGTGGAATAAGGCAATAATCGCTTTTAGTCCTATTTTTTTCCTAGTCATTATGGAACAATACGAAAAGTATCTTTATGTAAAAATGTACCTGTACTTAGTCGTTAAACTTACATGTATTTTTTGAGTTGAGACCACTTGTACCTTTAGACTCGTAAAAAATTCCAGATAACTAAAATTATTCCTAGGGATGAAACTATTATACACTTGAAATTAAAAAACATCCTAATTTCAACAGGGAAGATGGTTTCTCCATACCACCAGTTTGGGATCCAGTATTTCCTATAAGAAAAATCCCAAACAGACATAAGACTGCAGTACTAATTAATATGTTTTAGTTTATTCTAATTTCTATTATTAATTAATAATAAATTGAACTTAATAAAAATTCATTCAACAAAATAATTTGTAAAACTTAATGTAGCGTAAATTGGAATGTTTTGTTTGTAAAATTAAAAATAAGGTATTTAATTAATAACTATTGTAACTATAGTGAAAAAATAGGGTGGTTTGCATCAATATTAGACATAACTGGTTGAAGACTGTACCACCTCAGTCAACCGTGACCATGGGACCTGTAAAGGGCCCGAAACGTCGGTTTGTTTGAAAAAACAAATATACGCGATTTAAATCCGGAAAAATAGTTTCATTCCTATGTGTAACAAACGCGAAAACCTAAGAACTCGATAAAATTATTCCTTTTAAAAACAATGAGTTATGCTCTTAGTGCAATAAGAAAAACGACGTTAGAAGACTTCTACAGAAATATCCTATTGATATGTTACGTAATCGATCACGCGGAAGCCAATGGTGCAATAAAAACAAAAGGGCATAACTCGTGTTATTCCGTTTTTCATTGGAGGCACTGAACTGTCAACTTCACAATTGAGAAGTAACCGTTCTCCTACTGGGATACCACCGCCACTACACTTGAGAAACAATGGTTGTGAAACTAGCGAGGTGGACTAGGGTTAAAACCATCTTTTTTATGACATCAAACATAATAGGTGGTAACAGCCACTGCACCCGTCACCCTGAAACATATGTTGACAAGTCTTACGTGCCTCTAATTTCAATGACGCTTACTTATCCTTCAAAACCGGGACACAATAATGCTTTACTACTAGACGGCCAAAATAGGTAGGTAATACGTGAGGCACACTATAAGTTTCCGGAATGAATTTAAAAAAATACTATAAATGGTCTGACATGAATTTATTGTTTCTCAAAATATTCTCCGTTAGCATTAATGTACTTTTTCATACGAATGAACCAATTTTGAAAATATTTATGCCACTTCTCCATCACAACCTCTGAAACATATTTTTCTACTCCTCTTCAGGTGATGAAAACCATTGACCGCGAAATTGGTTCTTAATTTTTGGAAATAAATAAAAGTCACAAGGTGCCAGGTCGGGACCGTACGCGGGATGGCTCATAAGGTCAACGTTGTTCACCTTCAAGAATTCATTTGTCTGTCTGACCGTGTGAGAACTGGCATAATCGTGGTGCAAGATGATACGGCGTTTACGGTTAGTTTTACGGAGTTTGTCAATAACTTCCGGCAAACAAATGGTCGTGTACAGGTTTGGTTGGTTTCGGGTCATCTCGAAAGACCCATACGCTCGATTACTGCGTTGTTTTGGGATCGTAACTATAAATCCATGTTTAGTCACCTGTTACCACGTCCCACACCAAATTTGACGCCCGTTCATTGAATCTGGTATGCATGGCATTGCACCAAGTGACGCGATCCGGTTTTTGAGCCTCAGTCAAATTGTGTGGGATCCACTGAGAGCACAGCTTTTTCACACCCAAATGTTTGTGTAGTATTGATTGTATTTGACTCATGCCTATGCCTAAAAATGCCCGAATCTCATGGTATGTCACATGCCTGTCTGTTTTGATCATACGGCGCAGAGCATCGATGTTTTTGTTGTACACAGCAGTGAACGGGCGACCATCACGAAATTCGTCACTGAGATTCACACGACCGCGTTTGAATTCTGCAAACCAGCTATAAATAGTCGTTTGGCATGGTGCTTCATCGCCAAAAGCAGTTTGACTTTCTAAAATGACGCCACAATGCAAAAACAAGTGACAGTCAGATGAAACAAACTGTATTCTATAGCCAAAGAGTTCATTCGTTCGTTATTTTCAAATGTTGTAATTACTTTTTAAATATTGTTTATGTAAGTGGCCAGTTTCGGAAACTTATAGTGCGCCCTATGTAGGTACAAGGCAAGTCCCTGGACGAACTCTTGATTGTCTTAGAGGACTCCCACGATAATGTTTCTTGAGTACACTTTGACATTTAATACACCAAAGAAAATATAAGTCTTAATTATTTCCATATTTATAGTTAAATGTATGGCAGAACTGACTTATATCTTAATAATTATGAGCAGGGTCATGCTGAAGCAATCGAGATGACAATTCAACCTTTCCCTTCCAGACGACCGTATTTAATTGAATACCTGGTACAGACTAATAAATGCCTCTTACCTGTAAAACGAGACACACAGGCGGAAAATAACGTTTCCTATTTCCAGAAATAATTACTCTAATCATTAGTGGTATGGAGCAAGGTCTGCAAGATATTTTCCGTTTATTATTTAATTGTAAATTGGACAATACGTTTCTTGGGACATGTACCAACACGGAAGAAAGGAAAGAATGGAAATGGCATCAAGGTACATTTGTATCAAAACCGGTGTCGCCACACGCACACATTTGAAAACGTAATCTCACATTAGTACTAAGATAAATATTGTTTTGATTGGTTATAAATTATCAAACGAAAATAGACAATAATAAAAAAGTTTTGGTAAAAAAAAAATGAAACTTATTTGGATCTAATAAGGTTTTATTATTACTAGTCACATAAAAGCTAAGAATCCTATGAACATAAACTTCTTGGAACAAAAGCAAAAAATTGAGAATCTACAGATAGGGATGTGACATTTAATTGATATCGAAATTATGTTTCACAACCAGCGGAATATTGAACTAGGCATTGCTTTATAATTTGCTATAACTAGGGTTAACTATGGAGTATATGGAAACGGCATTTAAAGCAATTTCTTCGAGAACTAGCTTAGCTTACTTTTACATGCACACATTTGTTACCAAATACGCATAAGGTTTTACTACGTGTAAATATTAATTGATATTAGCTACGCAGGCGTGTGCGTATACGTAGCTACATGCTACAATCATAGTATTGATGATTTATTATACCTACTGTCATCGTAATTTTCATTAACCTACTACATTTCAAGTCAATCCGATCACTGGAAGGGTTGAAATATTAAAACACAGTCATCACAAAAATCTTTATTCTCCCTGAAATATGATATATTTGTTCAACAATTACCTCTTTCTGAATTGACTGAATATGACTACACCTATAGCGTCGACAAGCTTGTCAAGAAAATGAAAATACTTATTTCCGAAGGCGAAGAAGCGAATCATTTGTTTCATGAAAACTTGACAAAAAATGACTGACAATGCTTCAGAAATGTTTTCACATTTAGATATGGTTTATAATTTGTGAAGGCGACTCTGAATTTCATGTCATATATTACCTGATTAACCAAATGATTCATTTCTTAATGAATTGTTCGGTTGTTATTCATATGTATATAATTTAATGTGATATGCCTATAGCAAAATTGCTATATAGTATGATGTACATAATCATACTTTAAAATTGACTTTCTACTAATTCAAATTAAAGATAAATCATTTTTTGAAATAGTTTTACGGCCCTGGTGTAAAGTCCTATTTTTCGAGATACGACAAGATTGCTTTCCGGCGTCGAAATGGTGCCACATTTAGTAAGTACCCAGCCTTTACTCCCTGTTACTTCAGCCCATTTCTCCTTTAAAAAGGATCCGACGGGAAACTAAAAAAATCAATACAAAAACTGCAAACGTAAATCATGCCTGTGATAAAACTAAGAACTCAAGCGGACGAAGGTGACGAATAGTAAGCAAGTAGATAAGGGAAAGAAAATCTCTAATCTCATAAAGTCTTTGTATACTCCACGAGTTTACGTGCATTGTAAAATTATCGATACTGTACTGCCCTGCTTGTCATAACTAACACATTCGCATTTCGGAACTTTCGATATATTGGCACTTAAAGCTTCATGGTCACCTAAAAAAAGTCAATTACGTTGATTTCACTTAACAATAAAACTGAAACTAATTTAGATAATAAGAAACCGATGAGATGGGGTTGCAGGTCTTGTTTCGCTGATCCCAGACATGTCAATAACTCAATTACGTTAAAAATGCGATTACGTTACTTATGATAAGGATGGCAGAGTAGCTCTTCTATCTATGTTTCCTTTTTTTTCCATTAATATATCGTTTTTACTTAGATTGAAAATTTTAAAAAATGCGACTGTTGGGACCAAACATTTAAGTAATCTAAGTAAATAAAATTGTTAGCTTTTAAATACCTGTAAACAATTTATGTTTACACATTAGTACCGCTAAAATAAAATAAAAAATTGAACTTAACCAAAACCGGGTTTCTAATTACAGAGTTTCTATATATCGATAATTTGATTACAACACGCGGACCCAGTACCAAGTGTAATACGACACTATTGCCAGCAATTCCTTGAGCGTCATTCGAATTGTTCATTTGACGGCGGCGATGGCTAGCAACCAATGTATATTGTTATTACCGGGTTGCAAGTTTTGTTTCGAAATTATAGTATTGTATATAGTTTTAGTACTTACCGACGAAGTGAAATCAATCCCGGAGTATTTTTTAAATTTTGGCTTCTCACGCGACATGATATAATGGCACAATTTCTATTTTTTCCACAAAATAATCATGTATCACATTTGAACGACGCAGTCGTCGTTGTTAACACTCATATCACCGTCTGATCATAAGCTAGGTAACGCGGACCCCGCCCACTAACCAGTCTATTACTAGTATTTATGTGATCTGTGTCAAACACGTCTGTGACAAAATTATTTTGTAGTATTATTGCATATTATCACGTAGTCGAAGCTCAAAAGGCGTCAACGTTGTGACACAACGTCACCCGTGTCTCGAGTTGTCGAGATGTCGTGACAGTTCTTTGAATGACGTTGACAAACGACTGCTTATGTCAAAGGACGAGGAACACTACTTTTACCCTTGAGAGATTAACGTACGCATTTTCTAATAACTTTATTGATATGTTTGTAGTTCTTATGTAAATGCTTATATCGTTGGCAGTAAGAGCAAGTCTCAATGAAGGATCACGTTTACATAAAGTGTCTTGTCTGTCAAAGCACACAAGAAGGCACCAGACTGTGTGAAATGTACCCATGCGATGGACTGATCAAATATAATTTGATTTTTCAATCAAGTCGTGCGCCTGTCCGTAACAGTTGCAATGCCACTCAGAGCTTTAAATTGCAAACATCTGAGGGGCATTGTTACTGTTCCTAATTTTAAAACTTTATCAAAAGTATTTTAATTAAAAAGTAATTTTACAAAATTGAAGAGTATGTGTTAGATAAAGACAATTATGATTGAAAGGCTTATTTCACAGCATATTTTAAGTTTATTTGATAAAAACAATCCCCAGAGTTTCTTGAATGTTCTTCTCAGGGAAGTCAGTTTCATGTGCTTGTAATTTTACAAGCACCCTTACCCTTCTAGAACGCTGTAATGCTCATATTACTACTTAACGGGAGAATGACAGTGCTTCCCTGGACTGGATTCTTTCACAAGGAGCTTTACTGCTGCGGTTCTTAGCATGAAGAAAATCCAGCAACAAAGAGAGACTACAAGACGCTGTCAGACGGCCACATCAGCCCTTAATAGACCTACTTGATGATAACGACAACGACTGCGGAAAAGCGGACTGTTTGTTGGTTTTCCATCGGATACATTTTGGAAAGTGTGCGCAGGAACTTTCAAATTAATTCCTTTCTCACCGTTCCTCCTTCAAGCAACTAGAAAGTTAGAATACTCTATATTTATGTCATTAATGTACCATCAATTCGCACGAACCGCTTTGCTTCCTCCTTCTTAATGCGTGTGGCAAAGACATGGAATACGCTACCGGCGGCGTCTGTTTCCCGGAAACTACAATTTAGGGCTACTTAAGGCTAGAGAGAAAAGACATTTACAAAAAAATACACGTCCCATAGTGCATGTATCCAACATAACTTCAGGTGTATATCTAAAAATAAAAAAACTCATTTTCAAATATGCCACGGGATATTTCGAATATCACATCATATTTATAACACCTTTGTTCTCTTACAGAGGCTTAAGTTGCGTATTTCCCGTTACTTTTGTTTGTAACTTTAAGCAAATATATATATGATAAACAAATCACCCAAATCATACTGCTCGATTCAAATATGAAAGAGCTGTCATGTTTTCAGATGGATCACGATATTTAAAATTGTTCGTATTAATTTCTAGAATTACACCCTTTATTCATCTCACAGGAACTTTTGGGGATCAAATAGGGAGTGAGCCGATGTAGTAACACATTCGCTGCGACGTGTAAGTTCCATTGTGAGTGTCCCTTGAGTTACGTAGTGCTTTACCCGCCCCCAATTCCGACATAAAGCGGACTAAGGCCGACGGGTTGGAATTCCTAATAACGTCAGTAGAGATTTTATTGTACCGGTGTCTGTATCCATAAGGATAAACTGATGAAGATTCACTAAAGACATGGATGAGAGTTTCATTTACTATGCAAATACCGCGTTTTAGAGAGTCATCATACATATATACTCGAAATTGGCTTGAGCTGTTTGGATCACTGACGCGAATCGCACGTTTTCTACGATCGTATTACATGGACATAAAGATTTTTCTGACTGCGATCTCAAGTCGGTAAATGTAGTGGCTCCCTAAGCTGAAACCTATTTCTCAACTCGCGTACGTCCATAGTCTCGTCTAGTGGAAAGTTAAGATTTGGACGAGGATGGTATACATTCGATAACAGTCACTTTAACTCAAGGTAATACCAAGGTTTTTGACTTGACTATCCGCATTATTTATGAAATTGATCTAAACAATCTTCGTACACTTACTCTGTCCATCGGAATACTCTCTTAGTCAAATAGAGTTTACCAATTTATTGAAAATTAGAGAGATTTTGATCAATCAAACCGCTTGTTAATCAAACACAAGATGTCAAAGAGAATATGTAATTTGCGACTGAACCCTGTCTGCGTCGGGGACATCATCCTCAACCCCATGGAGCAACGGAAGCACAGGAAACTAATGAATGCTTTTCCAATAAAGACCTTTTATTGTACATAATGACCCTTTGCTTGGCGAACGATTAAAAAGGTTTGATTTGAAAATAAAAGCTAAGAGTCTTATTAGCAAAGAATCGAATCTTATCGAGTCGGAAGTTCTAAATCCTTGACCAGGACGTCTACGCTCAAAATATACAACCGCAGCTGCGTACGAAATCAAAACGATCCGTGAGCCATCCGCAGTACGTTAGCCACAAACGCTTTCGTTTCGGGCTTCGGATCCCATAGACAATAATGGACCGATAACGTGAATGTTAAAAGTGAATGGTGAAATAGGTTCTTTTACATGCCTAAACATAAATTTAACAGAACAAATGGCGGATTTCTTTAGTGTTGTACCATAATCTATCGATAAGTCATTATCGACTTGCAAACGTTTCATTAAAGGAGATCAATATTCCATTTGGGAATATTTTAATTTACATGGGAATACCCGGAAATGTCGTATAAGATTTTGAATTCATTATTTTACATTTATAAAACTATAAATATAACAAATCCTATATACTCCGTAAAAGAATTTATGGACTTTAAATTGTAACGAATTCAGTATTTTCTATTTTTATTCTAATTTTTACCGCATTAACATACTCTTGTATAATTGTTATCAACTTATGACGATCCTTGATGGAGAATGATATTTGATATATAATTTAATGACAACAATATTATATAATGAATTGTTAATTTTCTAATTATTGTGTGCTTTTCTTACAATTTTCCTTTTTGTCTGACGATCTCAATATAATTTCTTATACTTTGACATGTAGTGTAATTTATACTGTAATGTTATATTTGAGAAATAAATGAATCTGAATCTGTTAAATTCAAAAATGTGGCAATTTTGGCATGTTTCCAAATTTATTGATGCCAATAGCCTGCGCACAGCATTTCTCTTTCTGATATTTTTGAAAAAAAAAAAAAACGGTCACTCTTTCCTTTTATTGCACGCTGACTGTAGTACTTCCTAACAACTTCGTAAAATGGCCCTTGAACAGTAAACGATCTCGGAATTTTATTTTTAGAATTTCGGAAATTTACTACTATCATATTTCCATGAGTTGCAATATCTTTAACTGTAATGTCGCACAGTTCTTCGCGCCTGCATGCACCAGAGATAGGGATCTCTGGTGCATGTAGATCTATGGTGATCACTAATATTGTTTATTAAATTTATTTGCAGGTTGCACTCATTTTCCCTAAAATGAGTGCAACCTGCAAATAAATTTAATAAACAATATTAGTCACATATTTATAGTGTAGATAACTTAATACATCAGTACATATCAGAAACGAAAAGCTGCATCTAAATCCTACCTTTGTAGCCAAATATTGATGATTTGGAGCTTCGTTAATAAATCTTTCAATGTTAGATGCTGTCAACTCTTTAGACCTCTTGGTTTGGTATTCTTCAGATTTCCTGTTGAGAAACGCAGACTTCACAGAATTTTTTTGTAGTTATTTATATTAATGTCGTTTTTTGTTTTAATCATAGTTTTTAACATGGAATATTTTGACCACATAGTTGATGCCTGGTATTTCTTGGACAGTTCGAGAAAATAAGCCGTAAGTACGTTTTCCGAGAATGAAACCGTTTTGTTTTCTAGTTTCTAGTCTATAAACTGATCATAGATGGCTGTGTATTTATCTTTCGATTTATCCGGTAAAATACTATTGCGTGCCATTGATGCTTTTGCACGTATATATGTGGTGTTAAATCTACAGTACACTCGTCGGAATCATTCATTTTTTTGCATAAATAATATTGTCGATCTTTTCTTTAGTAATCAATGACAAAATCAAATTGTGAAAAAGTAAATGAAGAAGGCGGGAATGTAAATGAAAAAAAAGTTTGTACTTTTTTGGCCGACTTTTATCAATATGGCAAGTGTTGCCAGTACCTATTCAGCCACATTAAAATTACTATCTTAGTGGCGCGACGCGCAGCGGTCTCGCGTAACACTCACCTCCGGTTATTGTTAATACTCAATCAGCCATATTTATGGAAAATATTTTGGTATTTTTAAATGTAACCCGTTGTTTTCTAAAACATCTATGCAATTTCAACAAATAAGATGTTTGTAAGTAAATATAAGTTTTAATGACGAATGACTTACGTCACAAAGCACATAAATATTATATAAATATACAACCTCTTTAGTTCTATGTTTAAGACGAAACAACAGTAAATTTAAAAAAATGGAAAAGTAAAAAGCGCTAGTGCGAAAATTCGAACTTTCGACACGATTTGTAGTACGAAAAACCACGTTTTGAGCAACTGTATTAAATATGAAATTTATTTTTTATTATTTATTATTGATATTAGAAAGAAAATGTGGAAAGGAATCCAAATAGTGTAAGCTTTTTTGTATATATGCATTGGTACAGAAATAATATCAATAAGTGATTTAAGTCAATCGGGCACGTAAGTGGTTTCACAGCAAGAAATTAAAATGAGGAACAAATTAAAAATATTAAAACGAATAACGTTCGCAGTTACATGTATAGGATTTTGCTTTTCGGAGTAGAGGCCCTGACCGCAGAAAAGTTACATGCGAATTCTATTGTGTGATTTCGGAAAGTGTACGCAGGAACTTTACAAGTTAGTGTCATTCTCACAGTTCCTAAATCGGTTAACTAGATATCCAGAGCATGCCATCTTTACTACATTGATATATCACCTATTTGCAAGAACCAATAAAGACATATTTTTTTCGCAAATTGTTTTCCAAACTTCAAGTTCGTATGTCTCATGATAAATGAATATGAACTCGCAACCAGAAAATCTTGAGCCATTATTCTCCCATGTCCTCTGACTTTACTACGGACAAGTATTAAGTTAATATAGTTAGTTAGGTCTTGCTTAAGTGGTCAACGAGATAACGCCGTTTACTTGTTATTGGGTTATAGTTGGTATGAAATTATTGGTTCCGAAAACATGTAGTTGGTAAAACTATTTCCAAATAATGACAAGTTACGTCAAAGGAATACACTCAATGATAATGAATTGCTCTCAAAATTTTAAGTTTCTGACTGTCCGCTAATTAACTTAATCCTTTAAAAATAAAATAAAAATGTATTTATTAGTCAAATTTGTACATATCGTAGATGAGGTTTTCCCATTAAGCAAAAGTGTTAAGCTTCGCAACTTCCCTGAGCTTACATTAAAAACTTACAATCTCTGCTCTGAAATTTGAGCGCTAAAGCGTTTTTTGCACACTAGCATGGAAAAGGTTTTTGAAATTCGAACTTGGCGATGGACTGTACTGTGGTGCACCTAACTTTTTCTTTCGATGAAAAAAAAAGATGACGACACGCTCAACTATAAGGTGACAAACCGTACACGTATTTATGTAATATAAATTCGTTGGTGTATTTTATTCTTATTATTGTCGACATTAAATTGACAATGATAACTAATTGTGTTGATTAAATTATTTTAATTCGTGGAAGAACAAAATAATTATTTAATCACACAAAATAAAATTACAACCAAAAATAAAAATTGATGAGGATAAATTCAGAACGCATCCCAACATAAACGTTTTCTTTTAATTAAAAAACTGATGTTTTATAGTTCAACTGTTTTTCAAGTACCATTTCCCTCGCTATAGTGAGGTGAAAAGTTCTGTGTTTCGCTCGGCGGCAAAGTTGTTTTGTGTCTCGTGGCTTGCAACCCTCGCTACGCTCACGAATCTATTATTTAACCTTAGAGTCGTATTCTAGAAGTCTGCTCAATACTCAAGTCAGGACTTAAGTATGATTTAAAGCACTAGAAATCATACTCAAATCCTTGCCATTAGGATCGTATTTCCAGTGCTTGAAATCATACTCAAGTCCTGACTTGAGAATTGAGTAGAGTTCTAGAATACGACCCTTAGTTTCCTTCGCTTGATTAGGTTTCAATATATGCACTCGCGTCAAACAACAACTTTGCTGCCTTGCAAATAACTATTGATGTCTTGACCACCATGTTTGTAAAAAATATTTGATAAGTTCCACATCAAAAACTGTATTTTCTGTTACTAGTTACAAGTTTTATAGAAAAAAGCAAATTTTAAAAACCTGGGTTAACTGGGTTTAAATGCGACAATTTAGAACAACAAAGTGGAATACCGACTGCAATTCCCAACGCTTTCTTACAAAGAAAAACTACCAAGATTTTATGTTAGAGAAGACGACATGGATTACCTACTTACAGCTTGCATAAGCAAGGCTGCAGATGTCTAGTCTGGGTCTAGACAGCGGCCGCAGGGCGTTAGAGTAAAGAGGGTAATTGTGGGAAAATTTCTCGCTTAAAATTTCAGTGTTGTACTTTAGGTTCATGGACGAACCACAAAATAAGATGCTAGAAAATATTTCATTTACTTTAAACTTAATAGGAAATGTACATGATGAATGATTATTAAACTGACTCCGAGGGCATCGCCCAAAATACGTACGATATACGAGTAAGACTAAAGTTATTTTAATGTAAAATAAACAGTTTCTTGCCAAAAACTCATAAGTGACTCAGTGTCTTTTTTAAAACATCAAGTGACGGGAGCAAAAAGTCGTGCTCCTAGTGGTAAGCGACACGCCTATCCATAACAGTTGCAGTGACATTCAATCTTCAGTTCTTTAAATCGCAAACGCATCTTAACAGCACTGCCACTGCGACCGTCACCCTGGGACATAACTTGACAAGTCCTGTGTGCCTGTAATTTCACCAGCACCCTTACTCTTCTAAACCGGAGACAGTAATACTTACATTACTGCTTGACGGCAGAAATAGGCAGTACTTCCCTGGACGAATTGTTTCCTAAGGAGCTCTATTTCTACTACAAACTAATTAGTAGAGGTGACGCTGCAGAGCCTTCAACACCTCTGTAAAATTGCCTGCTAATTGGTATTCTCCAGGATATATCACGGAGAGAGTGCTAAAGAATTGTATGAATTAATTCCACCTTCCCCTCATACCTCCAACCAGACGTAGACTAGAGTTCCACCCCAATGTTGCGGATATTCGAAAAATTCCCATGAAGCGCTTTGCTACCATATTTATATATAAAGTTGGATTTATATTTGTCTGACGTGTCGCGTCGTGACGCGACAGAAAGGTATCGGTTTCATACATTTAATATGGTTAGCTTTATATTAGTGTGTCGCAATCTGACGTGACGGCTTGAGTTAGGATCTCTCTCCGCCAGGCATAGTAGCGGCTATGTTGGCGGATCAAGAGTCCCATGAGGCAGTGGTCTCCTTCTGTGAAGCGGTGATGCTTCAGAAGGAGGTCGCCGAGCGTGATCGGGAGAGGGCCGATCCCGCTCGGCGGCGGCGTACCTTCGCGGCTGCGGGCGATCGGAGCGGGGGCTTCGTTCGCCAGAAGTTAGGCAGCCGCGAGGAGGACGACGGGGTGGTGTGGCCCGCTTCGTCGTGAGGGGAGGACGGGGAGGACGTAGCTCCTCCTAGGTGCTGGGGGCGTTCCGGTGCGCAAAGTCGATCCCGGATCCTTCCCACTAGAGCACCCGAGAAGGCCACTCTGGGGTTTTAGCCGGTAGAAGTCCGGCATAACCTCCCGCTGCCCCCGCGGTGGAGAGGTATCCTCGGAGGATTTCCCCACGTAAAAAAAAAGAAAGAAGGACGGGCGTAGCGGCCACGTCACGTCAGATCAGACAAGTGTGCACGCGCCAGAGTTGTGTTATGACGTTTCAGACGACGGTATTGATTCAAAATGTCGTCAGAAGGCATCAGAACACGATACACAGATGTGAACGCTAGTCATGACGTCAGAGCTCATCACGACACGTCACGTCAGACAAATATAAACCCGATTTAACGCCTCGCACAGATCCTTGAAATCTTTACTTATTTAAAAATTATATCGCGACTGAGCTACAAAAAGCCATGAGTGCCAGAACCTTGAAAACCAGTTACCAGGACCTTGGCTCCCTCTATTTACCAGACTGTCTGGGGGACAGAAGGATAAACAGCTACCTTGTCCAACGTATTAACTTAGCTATATAAAAAAGAAATCACGCCAGTATTTTGGACTCCCAGTCACAGGGTCTCAATGTTATTCATTCAATTTGCCCTGGCTTTACTTTTTAAGCTTTTATTGTACTTTTATACCTTGCTTGAATAGAAGATTGAGAATCTCGTTACTATACAAACGTAGCTCGTTCATGTTTTGCATATAAGATGAGAAACTTTGACGTTGTAAGATGGCACACGTTAAAAATGAATCAGAGATAAACCGGCTTCTTGATTGATGATGAGGGCACGATTAGCATCAACTACTTATGTATACGTTGTTAGATATTGACGCTGGTTCAGATGCAGTCAGATTAAGGGATTTTTATTTGTGTTTTTAGATATTTGTATAAATAATAATACACACAGAAAGTCGCGAGACAAAAAGAACGGTCTAAGAAATCTGGGGGTCGATTCAGTACCTTACGATAACTTAGTTGTCGACCGATTTCTTTACATTTTTATTCACAACACCCGGATCGAACGTCAAATTGTCATATTCGAAACCAAACCGAAATAACGTCATACCCGTACGATTACTCGAACTTCTCGACCGGCAAAGACTACAAACGTTATTCAGAACACAAGTTATCGAATGAAAGTTACCGAACGTCCTATAGTTTACAAAGCAAGAATGTAAAATGGACATCTCTTATTATTTTAAATAATGTCTGGATTTTTGTTAATTTACTTTAATGCAAGACAAAGGCTCAACTCACAATGGCGCATAGTCGAAGCGTCGCGACGCGTCACGTTTTTCGCCTGTAGCATATTCATCTATATTTTCCAATTAGTAAGGTACAAATTTGTGTTTTGAAAATATGGAATCAAGCGGCGACGCTTGGTAGTATTCGAGCATCGTCCCTCGTCGATGCGCGTCGCCTGGCGGTGAAGTTGAAAAACAGGACGCGATGCGACGCTTCAACTCTGCGCCAGTGTGAATTGAGCCTAAGGCATTCCTATATTTTAGGCCTTTAAAGTCTTAAAAATATATATAAATAGTTTTCATTTTTTTTATAATCTATATTCGCCGACTAACTCCTTAAACGTTGTTGGATAACGATATCGTATCCGAATTGGAATGGTTTTAACTCGAAGTTCTGAATAGCTCGGAAAGCGCCCTTCGATTCGAGAACGATATCCTATCGAGCGATTCAGTTAAGATATCGAAGAGTTCTGAATCGGGGTCTTGAGCCGAGACGCGTGGAAGCCCGGACTTAGGAGCTGTTAATTATAGATTTATTTTAGATTTCTTAGACTTGTTTAATAAGATTTTGTTTGTTTATTTTAAGAGAGTAAAGCTCCTTGTGAAAGAGTTCGTCCAGGGAACTACAGCAACCGTACTTATTTCTGCCGCCAAGCCATAATGTGAGCGTTTCTGCATTCCGTTTTTGAAGGGTATGGGTGCTGGTGTAATTACAGGCACATGGAACTTGTCAACTTATCTCTTAAGGTGACGGGTACAGTGGCAGTACCTTGAAAGGTATAGAGATCTGAAGATCTCTGCGATTTAAAGATTTGAGTGACACTACAACTGCTATGGACAGGCGTGTCGCATACCACCACGCCACAGATAACTTAATAGTTTCTACGTAACAGAACACTACAGCTACTAAATCTGACTAACGACGCCAGGCACTCTCTACGGGGAAAAAGGAACATAAGCACGCGCTCAGAGACGTGAAATTAACATTGCCTGCCGTGTGCAATCGTGCGGAACCGAATGCTCATAAATGAAAGACTTGTTAGAGCGCTTGTGCCGACGTCGGTACACTCAGCGGTATGCACTTATCGCGTTACTTAGTATCATAAAAAAAATAATTGCGAACATTTTTAGGCGACGGGAATGGATTTTAGTCTTGAGGATCTTTTGACAATTTGCCAGTTGGAATGGGATTAAATAACAAATGTGTTAATCGAAAAAGATAATGAATGTTATCTCTAATGTGAATGTCACCAGTCCCACATGGTGACTTGTGGACGTCGCGCAACGTTGGTTGACGTCCATCAAAGTCGAGACGACATTGAATAACGACCGCATCTGTATAATATATTCAACAAAGGGTGTTTGCAGGACCAGCTGTAGAGAGGACAAGTTGACACTAAATATAGAGACAATATCATTAATTGTACCCAAGCTATTATTCCGTAAATATAAGATATATCAAAAATTTTTAAACCATAGTTTCCTAAAATTGTCCCTACCGCCCCAAGTGGGCGCTGAAGAGTCCTCGGCAAGCAACTGGGGGCGTTGATGATGTCCAGGAGGTGCTACCACACTCAACGCAGATTTAGTCAGGAATTACTTGATAATCGGCTCATTCACTCTTGATTATCAATTCGTTCAGCGGGCAGTGAAATACTAACGTCAACTTATTGCAATTAGTTATTTTATGCACTTTTCACAGTAATTAGTCCGAAAGTATAAAAGATGGATAAGGTGAAAACGGATTCTAAATATCACGCGGCAAGTTCAGAGAGGACGAGGCGGTACGTTTTCACTGTCCAAGCAACTTACATAAAAAGCCCCCTCCTTCGACCCAGTTTGAGTTATTCCATTGACGTGACATTTGTAATCGAAGAAACCATGATCGAGACTAGTTAAAATGATTCGTAGGTAGCCTAGTAAATCGTTTATTTAATAAATTACGTTTGAAATGATAGCTGGCGCCGACATATAAACTACACTACAAATATATAATTCATTTTCCTTGTGATTTTTCGCAAGCCTATATAAAAAATATGTTTTCAATCATTTTTTTGTAGTGAAATATTTTTATCTTGCCTTAGCCGCTCACGCGATGCGTTCCTCCTACCGCAAATATAATAATAAGGCGCAAATAAGGTGGCTATTTGGTTTCGCAAATTAGAAAAGGATTCAGTTTAAATACAAGTTTTTTAAATAAAAATTATTATTCTGCATTGCTAAATAAATACCCTCCGTATTACCAACAAAAACATCTCAAATAAAATGCAGTAATACACCGCAAATCCTGCACTTAAAAAGCACTAATGAAATTTTTGGTGTACTTGGACAAATATGATAATATTCCGTTTGAGTGGTTCTAACGTTTACCATTAAAAAATGCTACTTACGGTATGTTTTCAATAAATAAACACCGAAATCACCAGCCCAAACAATAACACACACGATTGTCGTGACGTATTTTTGAAGTTGTTTATTTTTTTTAAATGACAGACAGCATTAAAAACTTTATGGTTTGCTAGAGTAGTTACCGAAATAGCAATTAATATTAGTTCTTTTACCTGTTATAACTTCGATATCCGATAAATCGGTATAAAATCATCACCGGCACCTCTAGGTGTGGTATGCGTCTATGGCTGCATGTATCGCGTGAGCGGTTATTAGGCGGTGAGCCAAAAAAATTGTGAACCTAGCTTTAAACTGACATCGAAAGTACGTTACCTATAGTAAATAAAAGAAAGAAAACTAGAAATATTCAAAATTTTAAAGTTAGTAGAGAGTCTTTAGTTGACCTGCTTTAAGAGATAACAACAAGTTTACAGATAACGAAACTGCTACATATAAAGTAATAAACAATGTTTTAATTGAATAGTAACACAGTGATATTTATAATTATTAATACAAAGATCGAACAGTCAGAAAAAATTCCTTCGATCAGGCCGGATTCGCACAACGTCTTCTAGCATACCGTGGCAGACGCTATACCAACTAAGCCACGGAACGAACCAGCGGACCTCACGTATTTTTCTATGTGCTTTGTCGTTGTTGGTTTTTTCAACGACTTTTTATCTACGAGAAATCTTATGAAAGTATTTCGTCACCGAGTTAGATACCTTTACAGCTACCAGCCCCGGCTAGAGATATCGCTATTCACTGTATTTAAATTTATATTGAATTGATATTCAATTATTTTTATATGAAATCGCTCGACTGCCGGATCGAAGAAATTTTTTCTAAGTGTTTGATCTTTTTATTAATAATTACAACAAACTAGTGGAATAATTTCACATAAAAACAATTGAATATCAATTCAATATAAATTTAAATTGATATTTAGTTTGAAATAAATACAAAATTTTGTATTCAAAGTAACTGTTCGAAACTAAAGTCTCTATGAGTGCAGGTGAAAATACAAGCAAATAGGACTTATCAACTTATGTATCAGGAAGACATGCGCAGGACAGTTCCTCAGATTTTCTGTGTGACACTGCAATCACTATGGTCCGAAATATAATAGAAAGACAGATGCTACAGAAATAACACAGTAATTGTTAGTTATTGATTGATTGCTGACCAGTCAGGCCACATCTAGACCCCACAAAAGGATTTAACCTGTGTTAGCAGATAGTACCGTTGCCGCCACGGCGAGAAACCATCAATCGAATTTTTATCAACAAATGGCTTCCAAGTAAACCAAAATGAACTCTATAGTCCCAAAACTACAACAATAAAACTGTTCATTTTGAGACCCCAAAAAGAATAAAATATGAGAAAGATTTTAAGACTTTCGTGGTTATTCACTAAATGATTATCACTAGTATCAGATTTCTTACCACGGTGTAACTTCTTTTTATTTTCCCGGGTCTGACTCAACCCGTGACCATGGAGCGTGCAACCGTTCCGAAATATCGGGAAAATAAAAAGAAGTTATACCTTTGAAGAAGAAGTTATACCTTATCTTTGAAGAAGTTATACCTTAGAAGTTATACGGTTGAGTCAACCCGTGACCATGGAGCGTGCAACCGTTCCGAAATATCGGGAAAATAAAAAGAAGTTATACCGTGGTAAGAAACCTGATACTAGTGATAATCATTTTATGAGAAAGATGTTCACAGAGTAAGTAAATTTAAAGACGACTTAAACTATGTTAGGTAAATAACTAGCAGTGTTTATCAGGAGATAGAGATAGAGATAATATATTTATTTGCAAGCATACACGGTGAATACAGTTGACATTATTAAGATTACACTTATGGTTCAGCGTGTTGCGCCAGTAACTGGCATACAACTGTAAATAGCAAATATTATACATTGTTCGCATTTATTACACATAGTCATATTACTTATAGAATTAACATCATATCGTATTTCTATTATCTATATAATCTTTCTATTATCTATTATCTATATAATCTTAGAATAATAACGCATAGAAACATAGTCCGCACACGCTAAGTGAGGCAAATTGAAGCGCGCCCAAAGGGCCTACACGAACGGGCGGGCCTTCAGTGCTCAAGGTCAACTTGCACCGCGAACAGATCAAGAATTTTAGCTAAAAATGATGAAATGTGCGGTAAATAAGTGTAAAAATACGTCAGACAAACATAAAATAGATACTAACATCACATTCCACAAGGAAGTAACGCGTTTCAACTTGTATTTTTATATAAATATTCACTAAAACCATTGACTTACATATAAATGGACGACGGGTCTAATACAAAAACGACGAAAAAAATGTCCCAAGTCAACCTATTCGAAATTTAAATTGTAATGTCATCGCAGTATCGCGCTGTCAGTAGAACAAATGAAGACTAAAGCGGAGTGTCGCGCTCTGTATACGATTTTAGCGCCTTACAAGTGCGGACACTTTTTAGCGCGGACCCGACGTCCATATAATTGTAAGTCAATGACTAAAACCTAAAATTAACCTACTACTAAAACTAGCCTACATGAATTTGATTTTTGCCTCACTTGTGACAGTTCGTTTGATATGAAACTATCATTCTATGCGTTATTATTCTAAGTATATAATCTTTGTATTATCTAATATCTATATAATCTATCTATTCATTAAATAATAATTAAAGAAAAATTGTGATTTAATAAAAGAAAAGGAAAGCATGTCAAAGCAATAAATATGTCCAGAGAGTCGCAGGCGTCAAAATTTAAATGTCAAAAACTCATTTACATTATAAAAACAATTTGTCACAAGCAATTCAAATAGTATTTTTTTTTTAATCTAGACGTAGGTAATATTTTTATAAAGTCAGGTAATACATTATATAATTTAACGCTCATATTATAGTAATTCCTTTGGAAACATGTAGTAGTAGTCGGGCCAAACGATAGGGATATCAGGTTAAAAAAGGAACATTTTTTTAAGTGAATTTTGACAAAAATACATATCTCGAATATACATAAGGAAGGAAGCGACAATATTCTTAGTTTTTTGTTTTGCCTTTACGCACTTACTTACTTACTCCGGACAACAATTCCATACCGCAGAGTCGAACACACATAACCGTCGTAGGCCATCAAAGCAGTTTTCTGATCATAGATGTTTATTAACCGGTAAATTGCGTACAAAAATTTGATCAAGAAAGTGGAGAGTAAGTGTTGAGTGTGGTGTGGTACCGATTCCATAATGAGTGTATATATAAAATAAAAGGACTGAATTGTGGTATTATGATCTTCCCGTAAATGACGACTACGGGAATCATCACAAATGTTGACAGAATTGCATTATGCTGGTTAGAAAAAGCTTAGTATAACGACGTTGTGCTTCGGCGGTACAAATTAAAGTTCTTTTTCGCTCTTATTGTACCAACTTAAAGATTTTTATAAAGCAGTTTCTCCATTAATAAGCTTGGAATCTCCCTAGCCCGAATTTTAATTATATCAGATAAACAACGCCGCTATCTAAAGGCGTCTGCGAAACGAGCCCTTGGGGGGAACGGCTACACGGAACCTATCTAATAGCTGATTTGGTACTTTTGCACTATCGGTTTTGGATATGCCGCTCTAGGTCTGATAGAAAAATAGTGTGCGAGACTGTACCTGGTCACTTGTATTATTTGCAAATACATAATACCTAGAAACAAACGACTTTGAAGTTGCAGCAGCAGAGCTCCTTGTGAAAGAGTTCGTCCAGGGAAGTACAGACACCTTACCTATTTCTGCCGCCAAGCAGTAATGTTAGCATTACTGCGTTCCGGTTTGGAAGGGTAAGGGTGCTGGTAAAATTATAAGCGCTTGGGACTCTTCTTGTCAACTTATGTCTCAGGGTGACGGACGCTGTGGCAGTGCCCCTCAGATCTTTGCGATTTAAAGCTCTGAGTGGCACTGCAACTGTTATGGACAGTTGTGTAACTTATCATCAGGCGCACGACTTATTGATCCCGTCACTTAATATTATTTAAAAAAATTTTAAGGTGATCGCACGCTTGTCCGCGCCGAAAGAAGCGACCGCGTCGAACGAAACGAAGTTTCTTTTAGTCTCGCACACCTAACCGCGCCGATCAAATCGGCCGAATCGAAATAATTACCTTCGATTCTAATCGAATCGAATTTCTAAATTCTTATCCAAGCGAAAAATATCTGTACATTATGATGGAACTTGACGAGGTTTTTATTGTCAGTTCTTCAGATTCATTCATTTTTGTAATAAGTATCAATTAGATACAGATAGAAGACGTTAGGCGGACAAGTGACCGTAGATTTGAGACGTAGCGTAACTGGCCAACAACTGATAGAACAGAAAATGGCAACTCCCTGTGAAAATCGCCTAAATTTGTAGTAAAAATGAAACAAATAATTTAAAACGAAAAAAAATCACCTGAATTTAAGGGAAACCACCTTTGGGTGGCAACACAGTGAAGTTGGCAGGAAACGTGAGCGATGTACCCGATTCGTTCGCTTTATCTGCGACAAATCTGATGACGTTACCAGGATTTTTGTGAGATTTGGGTAGCTTCCGAATTCTTCTACCGATTCGGGACGTTCGGCGAGGACAAGTGTACGATCACCGTTAATTGCTACCAGATGTTTTGCACGTTGATAATATGTGCATGCAGTTGACGGCGAGAGCAAGCGGTTATCACTGCGCACCTTGCCAGAGCTCAGTGTATATGTTAATGTCAAAATGGAAGTAAAGATGTTACGTTAGCGTGTCACCGTATTCAAAAAATTTTTGATTCCAAATGCTGATTTTACTTTTTATTAAAGAAATAAACGTATCGCTACAGAAATACTCCATTTTACTTTATCAACAAACTCACATCAGACGATACTCTGTGGTGAAATTTGCAATAAAAATGTAAACAAAAATGCCATTACAATAAAACATATTTCAAGAATTGTGCAAATGTGAAAAAAATCCTTCGAGAAAAGTTTCACCAATTGTGTTTATATTTTGCCATTATGTTGATTAAACCCTGAAGTCATCGTTATCGTCTTTCGTTACAAAAAAAAATTGAGTTCTAGTGGAGTAATTTCACAAAAACAATTGGATATCATGATGGTAAAACATTCTCACATTTAATAAAAATTTTATTACAATTAATTGCGACATATCTAGCCAGGGCTCGTAGCTGTAAAGGTAACTGGGTGACGAAATACTTTCATAGATTTCTCATAGATGGCGCTACGGCTAAAAAGTCGTTGAAAACCAAATACAAAGATCCGACAACAAACACAGAAAAATTCGTGAAATCCGCTGGTTCGTTCCATGGCTTAGTTGGCATAGCTTCTGGCACAGTTTGTTAGGAGACGTCGGTTCTAATCCGGATCGAAGGATTTTTTTCTAAATAGTCGATCTTTGTATTAATATTATAACAAACTAGTGACGTAGTTTCATAAAAACTAATTGAATATCATGGTCGTAGTCAACGTAATTCTGACATTGAATACAAATTTTATTACAGTTAATAGCGACATGCTGGTGGCTGTAAAGGTACCTACTTAAGTGGGTGACGAAATACTTTCAAATTAAATTTGTTTCCGACACAGACCAAACCATCTTCTTGAAAAGCTCAATTGCTTCTGACTCATAGACTATTGTTTACATCGACTGCAGACGACGCTTTCTGTTGATTACGATTGAGCGCAAGCAATTTGGGTTTATTCGAGCCTTGAGTGAATAGGTATTTTTTACACAAACGCATGCCATTGTTAGAATCAAAAGAATCCCTTTTAAACCTTTTCGTTTTTTTTTTGCAATTCCAAAGGGGTCTGTATAATAAAAATTGCTTCGTTGTGAATACTAAACATACTCTTCAAGTACTAAATTCGGCCGGTATGTAAACTTCGATCATAGGAGCTCTATTCCTTTTTTCTTTTTTCTTATAACTGCTCACGCGATGCGCTCATCCTACCGCAAAATGGCGGCTATTTGGTTTCGCAAATTAGAAAAGGATTCAGTTTAAATACAAGTTTTAAAGAATAAAAATTATCATTCTGCATTGCTAAACAAATACCCTCCGTACTACAACAAAAACATCTCAAATAAAATGCAGTAATACACCGCAAATCCTGCACTTAAAAAGCACTAATGAAATTTTTGGTGTACTTGGGTAAATATGATAATATTCCGTTTGAGTGGTTCTAATGTTTACCATGAAATGACTCCTTAAAGTACCTATAGTTTATAAACATTTATATTCAGGGTAAACTTAAAAAAACGCAACTTACGGTATGTTTTCAATAAATAAACACCGACATCACCAGCCCAAACAATAACACACACGACTGTCGTGACGTATTTTTAAAGTTGTTTATTTTTTTTAAATGACAGACCCAGGCATTAAAAACTTTATGGTTTGCTAGAGTAGTTACCGAAATAGCAATTAGTATTAGTTCTTTTACCTGTTATAACTTCGATAGCCGATAAATCGGTTTAAAATCGTCACCGGCACCTCTAGGTGTGGTATGCTTCCAGAGACGCATGAATCGCGTGAGCGGTTAACATCAAGTGACGGGACGAACAACTAGTGCGCGTGATGATAAGCTACACGCCTGACCATAACAGTTGCAGTGCCACTCTGAGTTCGCAAATATCGGAAGGACTGGGCCCGTCACCCTGGACATAAGTTGACAAGTCCCAAGTGCATGTAATTTCACCAGCAGCCTTACCCATCAAAACCGGAATACGGTAATGCTGACATTACTGCCTGGCTTGACTTTCTTTTCACTGTACTGGTTTTTGTCTGATTCTTTCACCCTTCACGCAATCCGTCTTTAGAACGCGCTCCCGCTCGATGTAAGACCGGCTCAGACCAAATTAAGGATCAAGCGGTGGTTGCGCAAGCATCTTTTTGACAATCTTCAAGATTATAGCATAGTGTTGCTTTTTATTATGATACCAAGTCACAAGAAGAAAAAGACAAGTGGTAAACGACACGCACGCCTATTCTTAACATTTGCCACTACGAACTTTAAATCGCAAAGATCTAAGAAGATTCAATTATTTTTATATGAAATTACTCCACTAGTTTGTTGTAATTATTAATACAAAGATTGAACACTCAGAAAAAATTCCTTCGAAATTTAGATTAGACTTCTGAAAAAATCATGATATTAAATATAATACTAAATAAACATTAATAACAAACTAAGTAAATTTTGTTACTGTGTTACTAGGGCTCCATCACTCGCTCGAGGTTATGCAATAAGCTGAGTGCAACGACTGTCGACAGTGCAAGCGCTCAAGCAAGGCTTTCATGTACATAACAATCCTTGGACAAACTAAGCATTAGGTTCCGCAGAACTGCACACGGCGGGCAACGTTATTGTCACCTCTCTGAGCGCGTGCTTGGGTTTCCTTTTTCCTCGTACTGAGCGCCTGATATCATTAGTCAGATTTAGTAGGCTATTACAAAGTAGATATTTCCGATTTTGTATGAGAGTGATATATATCTGTTACGAGCATTGACCTACGTTACGAGTAACTATTAGGTAATCTGTGCTCTTACTTAGTAGCAGGTATGGAACATAAGATAATCTCAGTACAGAGTTTTAAAAAAAACCGACCTCAAAAGTACGTGAAATTACGTCTCTTTGCTAAGTTTTATTGAAATATCCCCTAGTTCGCCACTATACGGGACTTGACGCAGGAGATAATAAAAATCGGTTCTCACTACTCAAAGTATATTGAGAGAGAAAAATGCCTTGAATTGGAGAATAGCAAAACCAACCATTAAAATAATTGCTCCTTAAGTAAAATTTAGGCGCTATTTATAAATGAATGTTCATGCGTGATCAGCCACCCTTAGAGATAGATGATTTTTTCAAAATGAAATGGGACCACTATGGAGGTACCCTCTTTCCAACAAAAAAAGAATCATGAAAATCGGTTTACAAATACCGGAGTTATCGCGTAACATACATGCAAAAAAAACATTCAGTCGAATTGAGAACCTCCTCCTTTTTTGAAGTCGGTTAAAAACAAAACTTGTTGCGTCGTCTTATTACTTCCAAAAACTTCAGAAAAATGTGCATAATGCTTAACTATTGTCATAAAAATTGTGAGAATTTTTTATATAAGACACTGATAATTTCTCTCCCGCAAGTGTCATTGACCTGCCTCCATCAGCCCTTTGCCCTATTTCGGGATTGATTTCATTTCTGTCTACTCCAATAAAATCCGTTTGTCGGCCATTTATCTGCTGACAACTCCCGTTTAGAATACTAAATAATACTAACAAATGGTTCGCTATTGCCGAATGCTTTTCATTATAAGGCGTTCTTAATTTGTTTGCTTAATTTAGCGTAAAAGATCGTAAAATAGGTCGTATTTTTGATTTTATGCTCATCTTAAATAGGCTTTTCTTTAAAGTTTCTTATCATTATCTGTTCATAGAGAAACTTAAAGATAATAATACAGCTTTCCCAAATTGAATACGCGGGCTTCGAAAGTAGGAGCAGAGCTTGAGCGGGCGCGGCCTTGGGCGCGAGTGCGGGCGCGAAAGCGAATGCGAGCGCGACGCGGGCGCAATCATTCGAACAAAATCCCACATCCTTAAACGCTTAAACGTTGACCTTGAATACAATATTACAAAATGTGAAGTCCTGTCGTTTGGACGCTGCCTATATCAGTAAATTATGCCTGTCAACTGTGGAAAAGAACTTACATAGGGCTCATTCAGAGTGCAGGCGCGGGCGCGGAGGCGGGTGCGGGCGCACGGGTTTTGGCGCCTTCCCTTTCACAATGTCGAAGCGGCTACGAGCTGGTAGATCCACACGTCGAAATCGCAAACAGACGCTTGACGCTAGACCAAACACTGTGAAATGTACGGGCAAACAGAGCCAATAGATCCAACGGCCAGCGCAAACCTGCGCTCGCGCCCGCCTCGAGGCAGACGCCAGCGCGCATGGCCACTGTGAACGCAACAAGCGTCATTACATTAACATTTACATTTGATTTACACGCACCCGCGCCCGCCTCCACTCTGAATACACGATTTCTAAGAACTTAGGTGTGAACATTTTACTGCTGTTTCTAACAAATATATGTCTCTATGCTATACATACTATAACTACCTCCGTGGCCGAACGGTTACCATACCGGACTGCCACGCAGAGGTCCCCGGGTTCGATTCCCGGGCCGGGAGAAATATTTGTATGGTCTACATTTATTTCTCTCGTGAGTTTGGGTGTAATTTGTGGTTGTCTATGTGTGTGTCCATGGTACCCGCGACACAGGGTTTCCCTAGTGCGGGGCTATGTTGAGTGTGTGCGTTATTATTATACATGTAGATAGTAACTCTAATCACTCTAGGGTCAGCTCAAACTTGCAAACCTTCAACTTATTACAATTTGATCAGAATGCCCCGTCTCCTTTATTAAAATTGCAATAAGCTATAAATTTCAATGCTCTGAAACCGATCTCGGAGTATCGCAGGAGTTTCTCTCTTTGGTATCAAGTATGCTAGAGAATACCGCGGCGGATGGCGCTGGTAGACATGTGACAGAACCCATCATTTACGACTGAATGCGCCAGGTAGCGGCAAATGGGAACGGAAACGGGAACGGCAAAAAGGGAGGGAGCGGTATCGTAAGGAATATTTCTGATCAGTGTGCACTAGCGAGCATAAAATCCTATTCGATGCTCTTCCAGTCGTCTGCCAATTTGACTTATTTAAGAAATACTACCATAAACGAAACTGCGTTCTGTTTCGAAAACGTCTGGGTGGAGCAAATAAGTTTATTCAAAATTATAACAAAAATAGGACCTCCCACTACCTATTGGAATGTTGAGTTAAGGCTTGATAGCCTCTATATATCGCACATTGCTTTCAACAACGTCACAAGTAAGTAATTACACACAACAGAAACCAAATGAAAAGATAGCGTGCACTCAGGCACACCTAGCAAGTTGAATACTATGTAAATTATTATTTAAGGTATAATTTTCAACAAAGCATTTTGACACCACTGCTTGGGAGAGCGGTTGCTTCTATGAAAGTTCTGACAGAAACTTTTATCAACAAAGCTGTGCGCCACATGTGCTGATGTTATAAAGTTTGCTTTGACTGTGAAGAAAGATCTCGCGAGAGATTCTGCATATCGGATAAGGCAAGTTTTTGATCATTTAATGCCACACGATACTGAGTTATATTACCTATAAATTAGAACTTTATGCCACCTGATGACGGAACGCGTGCGTGTCGGGCAAGGGGTCAGGAGATAAAGCTGGGCGGGTTGTTCCAGTGCGTAAATAAGAGGCGTTACGTTGCGACATCGCATTGCTCGTGTGGCACTCGATGCGTTGAAATCTAATAGCATCGCTCTTACCAGAAAAGAAACTACCTTACACCTGAGCCAAATATGATAAGTGCGACGATACAAAAAAATAATAGTATTGGTTAATATTATATGCAATAAAAAATTGGATTCCAGGGAAGTACTGCTACCTATTTCTGCCGCCAAGCAGTAATGTGAGCATTACTGCGTTCCGGTTTTAAAGGGTAATGTTGCTGGTGAAACTACAGGCATCTTTATGTCTTAGGAAGACGTGTCGTTTACCTCAAAGCGTGCGACTTCTTGATCCCCATTTCATATCATATAACATTTTTATAAAAAAAAACCGACCTGAAAAATTCGTGGAATTACCTATACCTATCTATTTGCCAAGTTTTATTCAAAATCGGTTCACAAACGGTCGGAGTTATCGCGTAATACACATATAAAAAAGTATAGTCGAATTGAGAACCTCTACCTTTGCTTAAGTCAGTTAAAAACAATTATTAACAAAAACCGAAGAACAGGGATGATGTCTCAAAATGCTGTCACTTTCAGTGATTGCCACTGACAGTGGCAGATAAACTCAACAAAGACTCAACTCACAATGGCGCAGAGTCGAAGCGTCGCGTCGCGTCCTGTTTTCCGACTACAGCGCCAGGCGACGCGCATTAGTGCGCCTGACTCACAGTGTGGTCGGCGTCTGACGCCTCACTGCGCTCAAGTAACGCGCGTCGTCGCTTGACTCCATACCACTGAACTGTTATTGGCAACTATAGTTGCCAATGACGTTGTTGCACCAAACGTTATAGGCAACTATGGTTGCCAATGACGTTGTTGCACCAAACGTTATAGGCAACTACAGTTGCCAATGACGTTGTTGCACAAAACGTTAAAGGCAACTATGGTTGCCAAACAAAAACAATACCGTCCCTACCACTTTTTATCTGCTTATTCTAGTGCGGTACCTCGAATCGCCTTCAAATTTTTGCTAGTATTTCTCAATATAACAGGTAATTAATTGAAATTAACGGACATCCCTACCAAGCAAAGATAAAATAAATATCAAAATTACAACTTGTGGCGCGATTGTTGACGTTGAGTGTTAGCTGAAGATTTCGACTGTAATTAATGCCATTACTATTTAGTTTTGCAATTATTACCTATCAAAATGATCGTCAGGATGTGCTTTTTCCGATGGTGTTAGAACTTTAACATTTGATATCATATTGTAATCACAATCTTATTAGAAAAAAGGTCATCAAAGTGAAGGTCATTGCACATTGTTGTTTAGAAAAAAAACTTATTCATTATTAAAAGACTTTTTGAGTAAAATATCCCTCAAACACATAACTTTATTCAATATAGGTTGTATTAAAACCTTTTTTAGGTCGTTACATTGTGAATTTTGGTAGGATTCGCAAATTTTCTTCCGCGCGACCAGTAGTTTTTTCACGCCATTTTCGCAAATTTTCCGTGAATTCCGCCACTACCCGTGATTGTTTTCAATTTATTTTAAAAATAGTAAAAAAATATTTTCATATGATTCTAGTATTAATCGACAGCATTTAAATGCTCGACACCTTTAAATATGTTTTGTTTCCTAATAAAATGAATAAACAAAGTGGTTAAGAGTTAAATTGTAAAACACTATGAAAATTTCTCAGAAGTATTCAAATTACTCGGAAGTTAGCAAATAAAGTCGTCGTATTACAATTATAACTGTACTGTCTAAACAAAAGCTACTTATATGCTCTTATCGATCATGTTATTTTTTTTGCCGTAGCTTAATTGGTTCTCGAGTTTCAAGTGTTTATATTACACGCGCCTTATCGCGGCTCCTAATGTAAACAACAAAAAAACGGTGGACGTGGCGTGATGACGTAAGCTCGCGCCTGAGCGTACAAATGGTTAAACGAAATTATGACTTTGTGAAGACGACTATTAAGAACAGTTAATTTATTTTTAATCCTCGTATTACGCCAGCAATCGCGAAAACCTAAGAGTGGTTAGGTTTATCAACGCGCGTTTCACGAAAGCCCGTTTGCATCGCTACACTTGCATTTTATATCGCCTTTAAATTCCCATGCAATCTCGCGTTTGTATCGATGCTATTAGATGATAAATGTAGACAATTAGCAACTGCATCGCTACTGCATCGCGTTTGCATCGCATTTGCATCGCTGCTAAAAGGCGCCGTGTGTAACCGCTCTAAGAACTTGATGTTTTAAAAATTACTTTCCTTAACATCGTAAAAGCATTATCGGACACGAGGTTAAAATCTTGAGTCTTGTCTGTGCCCTTAAATCTGGCACTCAGAAGTGTGGTGGCGCACGGTTTGCACTAAATTTAATTCCGTTCAAAGAAGACAGCTACTCTAAAAGATAAGTAAAAGCTTTTATCTTTGACGTTATGTACAATCATTCATACTGTTTCTCCGCCATATTATATGGCGAAACATTGGTCAAAGTACAATTTGTGGATAATTCACTCCATAACTTCGCAACAAGCACATAGAGAAATTAGTAAGATCTCGTTGGCTCGTTCCGTAACGCAGTTAGGTGAGCGGTAGCCCCTGTTTAGTGAAGTCGCTAGTTCAATGAATTTTTTGTTTGTGTTTTTTGAAGACGAAAATATTACTTAAAAGTCTGAAAGCCAATATTGATGTCAAATAATATCTATTTTTACATTATGTTTTAATTACTATTCCGATAGTAAAATATAAATACGGGACGAATAACACGTGCGGCTGGCAGTAAGCGACACGCCTGTCTATACCATCCCCCGTAGCATGACTACGCATGATAGTCGCGACGCGCGCGATAAAATTGGAATAAGCGCGCGCTATTGGCTATCTTTATTAGATCTGATTGAGATAGCCAATAGCGCGCGCTTATTCCAATTTTATCGCGCGCGTCGCGACTATCATGCGTAGTCATGCTACGGGGGCAGTTGCAGTGCCACTTAGATCTTTTAATCGCAAAGATCTTAGGGACACTGCCATTGTGACATAAATTGACGAGTCCCATATGCCTGTAATTTCACCAGTACCTTTCACCTTACCCGTTCAAACCTCACATTACTGTTTGGCGGCAGAAACAAGTAATGTGGCAGTACTTCCCTGAGCGAACTCTTTCTAAATATACCAATTTTTTTTTATATCATGTGACGGGACAAACGAGAGAACTTCTATAACAAGATTCCGGTTGATATACAAAACTTACCATTCACGAAGTTTAAAACTATAGTGAAATAAAACATTTATATTAAAGGTTATTTACACAACTTCTGCATACAAAAATCCGTGGTAGTAACCCGTTTATCTCTTGGACGTAGTCTCGATCAATGATGTTTGAAAGAAAAAAACATTGTAAATGATAACTGTGTACAAATGTTTATTTACAAAGAGCAAGCCCTAGAGTTTCTTACTCATTTTTCTCAGGGGAATCTGCCTTACGAATGAGCGATGAGGATTTCAATTGTAATAATGCTTCAAATGAAATAAAGATTATTTTGATTTTATTTGAGGACATGCAAAAAGCGAGTGATTTTGAATTGGTAGGTAGAGTACTCGAGTTCCTAGCATATAAGTTATTTGTTAATATTAATCACTTCTAATCTATTATAAGTTACGAATTTACATTTTAATACTTATAAGAAAAAACCGAATATCCCGAAATTTATTTTCTTTGGTGAAAACTGGATTCCAAAATGGCGGTTGCTCCATGTGATTGTAACTTCACTAGCACACTTACCCTTCAAAACCGGAACGCAAAAATACTCATAATACTGCTTAGCAATAGGAACTTTCCTGACGAGCAATTACCGCACACCCGTATTCACAAAATTTAGCCACTTCTGACTTTTATTTCTTCCCAAATGTGAAGTAATGGCTTGGTGGGTAAAGATTTGTATCAAGGAGGAATAATTACAATTTTCAGAGATAGACGAAAAATTTTCGATGTGTTGAAGACGTTGGAATATCGTTGTTCAAGGTGTGTAGAGTTAAAAGGAAATTACGTTGAAAAATCAACCATAATAATTTGAAAAAAAATGAACATAATAATGTTTCTTTTTCTTGTCAAAGTCACGGACTTACCAAGCCCTCGTATAACTTATAAGAGTTTTGAACTTTGTCTAACATGCTAGATCCTTTACGGTCGTCGAGTATATAACCAGAAACAGAGACGAAATGTCATTTTATTTATTTGAAAACTACTCTGCTATATCATTACTGTGACAACTGCGCTCCGATTGGCTAGCCCGAGTTCGAAACAATTGACGGGTGTCGTCAATGCGTGTCGTCAACTGTTTCACTTCAAATCGCCCAGTTAACTTGAGCTTTCCTATAATGGATGAAAATTCTAAAATTACATATTTAAAATTTAATTACCGATGAAATTTGATTCCGTTTGTTTTATAATTAGATGTTTTGCTGTTTTTCCCACACCACCGAATAGAACAGCACGGCATTGTTAGAGATATTATCTTTATTACAATAAATACAGAATATTTTTGGAATATACGGAGACGTACACATAGTTCAGTTTTTGGCGCTGTCTATTATTTTAATGCAAACGAGATTTGATATTTATAAGTGTACGGTTTTCATACACTTGTAAGTTCTTCGTTAAATATTCGCGCGGTTTGCAACGTCAAATACGTCATTCACGAAGACGCCCCCTATTGGCGGGCGTAAGCACTACACGCCGTTACTTTTCGAGCACCTTCTCGACGCGCGCTCCACCTCAACAAGGCAAAAATGACCGGTGTTCTCTAAAATACATAAATTACCTAAAATCTCATGAGACCGTGAAATCTGGTGCTAAACAGACATATCGTGAACTTGTCCATAACTCAAAGCCGTGCCCCGCGGATCAAATTATCCTCATCGTGGTGTCGCCCAAATCGCAGCACACGGTGCCGGCTAGCTAGCCGCCGTGATCCAGCAGCTCTTGTATCTTCCTCAACCAGATCAAGGTAAGTGGTGCTTTGTTCAGTGTTTGGCATTGACGGTGCAAACCTGTAGGTACGGTTCTCATCTTCCAATAGGAATCGCGAGACGGCTCATTGTGGAGTTACGTCTATCCTGCAGATGTATGGATCCTTACCATTTTGTTACATTCATTCCCATACAATAAGTGATGTATCACTGATGAGTTACCAGGAATATATGTCCCTTATTTCGTCTCTATTTCTGGTTATATACTCGATGTGTACGGCAATATCCTTAACATTACTATGGCTTTTTCCACTCTTCAATATTAGTAATATCAGTGAAAAATTTCCTTTCTTTTTTAACCAACTTCAAAAAAAGGTTCTCAATTCGACTGTATGTTTTGTTTTCTTTTCTGTATCTATGTTACGCGATGATTCCGGTATTTGTGAACCGATTTTCATGATTCTCGTTTTGTTGGAAAGAGGATACCTCCATAGTGGTCCCATTTCATTTTGAAGAAAACCATCCACCTCTAAGGGTAGCTGATCACGCATGAACATTCATTTTTCTAACTAGCGCCTAAATTTTACTTAAGGAGTACTTATTTTAATGGTTGGTTTTGCTATTCTCCAATTCAAGGCGTTTTTTCTCTCAATATACTTTGAGTAGTGAGAACCGATTTTTATTATCTCCTGTGTCAAGTCCCGTATAGTGGCGAACTAGGAGATATTTCAATAAAACTTAGCAAATAAATGTAATTGCACGGACTTTTGAGGTCGGTTTTTTAGTACTCTGTACTGAGATTATGTAATACCAAGTGACTGAACGAACAAGTCTGGTGCGAGCGACACGCCTGACCACTGCAATTGCAGTGCCACTCAGAGCTTTAAATCGCAAATATCTGATCGGAACGCAGTAATGTGAGCATTACTGCTTAGCAGCATAATTACGTAAGGTGACAAGTACTTCCCTGGACCAACTCTATCACATGGAGCTCTAATGCTACAAAGGGCGTTTCCTAGGAAACGTATAATGAGAAAGTTGAAGATGATAACGGGTTCCGTAGTTTCACACTACAATACCAATTGTAATTCCGTGAAGTTTAGTTGTCTTTACCGGAAACATCAATTAGTAAAACAATGTCGGATTCTACGAAATTTCGCGTCGATGTCCATAATCAAACCAAAGCAAATGTTCGAGGCTTTACTTGATAGTTATATATTTTGTATTAATAATGCCGTATTTGAGAAGTTTCAATGTTATTCGGAAATCTAGTTAGTTACGCATCTATAGTGTGTTATTAACTGAACCTCTAACGCCGAGGGAAAGCAAAACTAAACTTACCAAAACATGGAATAGGATACTACAGTAGTCTGTTAGGGAGGAAGTTATTAAGTATTAATGTAAGGGCCTGATTAATCTGAAAGTAGTGCTTATTGCGAGTGATACAGCAGAATACGTACTGATAGTATCACAAGTTTTAGAAAGAATTAGAAAGAATATACCTGTTTTTACGATAACTAGTGACGGAACGAAGAAGTCGTGCGCCTGATAGTAAACGACACACCCCGGTACATATCACTTGAAGTGACGCTCAAAGTTTCTGAGGTGCACTGCCACTGCACCCATCACCCTGAGACATAAGTTGACAAGTTCCATGTGCCTGTAATTTCACCACCACACTCACCCTTCCAAACCGGAAGACAGTAATGCTACATTACTGTTTGGCGGCAGAAATAGGTTAGGTGGCAGTACTTCTCTGGACGAACTCTTACACAAGCTTTACTGCTATTAAAGTACTGCTAAAGTAGTAATATGAGCATTACTGCGTTCTGAAGAGTGAAGGAAAAAATAGCAGCATAGTTCTATTTCTAGTTTTAGTAATTAAATTATATTTGAACTTGTTAACTTTAAAAGCGTATCATTTTCCCAAGCCACAAGTCAAAGGAAAACCCATGCGGGACCGATATATGAGTTGGTTCTGTACAGTAAACACGGTTCATCTGAGCTGTGTTTACTTTCCTCGATTGGTTATTTATACAGCGAATAATCGCTTACTTTTGCGTTATGTGTTCTATTCCCCTTTATATACGTTATGTCTTAAATTGACAAATATCAGACTGTTCTTGAGATCTATATTTGTTTCTATTTCACATTAATATCCGTTTGGATTTCCTGTATTAACAAATAAATAACATTTACTTTCTTGTCATTATTATGTTCATAGCACAAATTTAAGAATGTAGTATATAAACGAATACGTTTGTACAGGTCGGGCCCACACTCAATGGCAATTCAAATTTATAATAATATACCTAATGAAATAAAAAACCAGGAAAAATTATCAACGTTTATAAGCCACCTAAAGCAGTACCTAATAAATAAATCATTCTATACAATAGATGAAATATTAAATAAAAGATAAGTGCTATTTGTCTAGTCTTTGAATAGATTAGTTATAATTGATACTCGTAGTAATTGTCATTTTAATTTTTTTAAACAGTAATTTAAGTAATAAGTTGTTGGCATATTATTATATAATGTATAATAAAAGTTAAGAATATTTATAATTTAATAATATTGGTAGTGCTCTCTCAATTTGCAGCGCCCTTACAGGGTGTCACTTCTAAAGGTACAATATAAATTTTATAAGATCTTATGTAAAACCATGTGACAAGCAAATAAAGATGTGAACATGAATATGAATATGAAGCGGCGAGGAAAATTTGGAGGACGAAGGTGCAAGACGGGAAGGAATGGCATATATTAGAAAAGACCTACACTCATCATGTTAGAGAAGTAATTAGAAATTAGTATTCAGGTGTTGATTATAAATTAAAAATACCGTAGATAGAAACAACATACGACAAAACAGTTACGGAGCGCTGTCATTGTCATGTCAGTCTTGACAATTTTTTTGGCGTTTTCGAAACTCAATACTGACGTTTTCAGTTCCAGAAATACCGAGACCTTTGGACATAAGTCATTTAATGAAAAAGTATAATAAATCTACTAAGCCATTAATCATTTCATTATTTTGTTTACATGGACGTGGCAACAATGTGGAGTGGAACTTAGTCAATTATAAAGTTTTCATAGTATAATTTACTTACTTTACTGTATTTAAAATACGTATTTCATTTAAATGCATCCATGTAATTTTGTAATAATTAAAGTTATAAGTTGTAGTTGTAATAACAAAATAGTAAGAAAATTGTACCTAACTAGTTGACGCGTACAGTCACCAATAAAAACATGTAACATTAAGCTTAAACAGTAAATTTGTAAGTAGTCGATTACTTTTGTTTTTTTTTTAATACTCCTATGAATAAACGCATGCCGTGACAACTTGTAAATGAAATAACACAAATCTCGAGCCACAATATTGACTGTTTTGATCACTTGTTTGAGTACGTTTTGTAAGTTGTCCTAAATTCATAAATAAATAATAGACATAGAAATTAAACTCCAGTGACTGTTATAAGATCTGTAGCAGCCACAGACGCGCCAGAATGTCTAACCCTCTTCCGACATTCAGGCACGTCTTAGTGCTAGCAAAAGTAACAACCATGCCTTGTGAATCAGCAAAAGACACACGTACCAAATTAGTATAAATAAGTAGCTCAAGCAAAATATACACATTAATACACAGTCATTTACCAACCTACGACTCGTCTATCATTCTCCATTAAACTACCATAGCGAAGTGGAAACCTACCAACACTTACCAACTGCGCCATGGTAAAAGATCTTTACACTATAAATCCAAACAGAAGTACCACGTAATATCTCGTCAAACATGTTTTTCGCAATGGCAGCCGTTCCGTTGATACGATGATGATAAGTCTTATTTCGATTAAACTAATTGTTAACGAAGCAAAGTAATTTCCTAATAAAATAAAATGAGTTAATGTCACGATTCGCTCACACAATAATCTTTGGAACTGAAAAGTATACTAAAGACATTCTACTAAACGCCCTTTGTTTCTTACGTGCCCACTATCAAATTTAAATGATGTTGTCTACTTAAATGCGTAGTATGTAAGTACGGAAACCTACTTTTGAAACAGTCTCGGAAGTTTCACATTTTCCGGAATTTTTGAGACCACACTGAGCTATTTTTTTCCTCGGGACGCGGAAGTGCAGCGAAATAGAAAGCCCTACTAAAGTTTATCATAGTTCAAATACCATGCATAGCAAATATTGAATATCAAACACGGATCTTATTATAGAAGCGATATCATATATCTATTCTACAAGCAAATCGTATAGAGTTGTCAGTAACGGAAGATTGATCTGGCAAGTTTTAGTACCGTACAAGTTAGTTACAAGATGTCGGATAACGCCCTTATGTTGTTGACATACATATAAGAGTTCTTAGGTTTTCGCGACTGTTGCTTCATATTTAGAAACTATTACTTCGATTCTAAACAACGTATATTTGTTTTTTAATTCAAACAAACCACTATTTCGGAATCTTGACAGATATTAATTAATAATAATAATAATAATACGGATGTAATATTCCGAAATAAATGATTTGAATTTGAAAATATAAAAGTTGCTGGCAACTTACAGAACCACACTAGTTTTCAGTGGGCAATGCTGTACAAAGCCGATTGGGATTATATACTTTAGCAGCGTCTATGGATTTAGATTTAGATCTGAGAACATAGTTTCAATTCCAATAAATGCAAAAGCTTTTCTTTCTGTTTCGTGATGTGGACAACTGGGCTATGGACGTTTTTACCTGTCGATCTGTGACCCAACGAAGAGCCTTTTCACTGCGAGTGAAAAGGCTTCCTTTTTACCCTTAAGCAAAAATGCACCTTCCTCGATCACATCGTGACTTACAGTCAGTTAGGTGTATATTATGGTTAATTGTTTTACCTATTCATTATCACCATCAACCTATTTATACGTTCCACGGGCACGGGTTTTCTCTCGAACAAAGGTGAAGGTCATAGTCCGCCACACTGGCCCAAAGTGGGTTGGGAACTTCACACTTTATACGAAAGTTGTGAGCCTTCTTCGACGAACAGGTTATATAACACGATGTTTCCGTTCCCCGAAAAACTAAAAATAAATTTCAAATTAAATTACTTTCGCACAGAAACTCAGAGAGGACTACCACCTATTACCATTATAAAAGTTTCAATCAAATAAGTACTAGCGATAATTTTCACTACCAACGCAAACATAAAACTCTAAAAAGAAAACATGACGCATGATGGACCAATTTAGCGATAGCACAAAGCTGCAATGTAATCCATAGACGCTGCTAAAGTATATAATCCCAATCGGTTTTGTACAGTATTACCCACTGAAAACTAGTGTGGTTCTGTTAGTTGCCAGCAACTTTTATATTTTCAAATTCAAATCATTTATTTCGGAATATAACATCCGTATTATTATTACACAAAATTCAAAGCGAATTTAATTAAGCATACATTACATTAGATAATTAAATAAATTAAATTAAATTCAAGTTCAAATAAAATAAATTAAATTAAATACAAATTAAATTAAATCAATAAAGAATAAAATACATATTTCGTAATAAACTTATACTTATATGTCATTATTTTCCTTTGACTTCCTCGAGGTACGGCACTAGTGCCAATTTTGTTTCTAGATGCTACGTTTAAAAATGAGCTGTATCTTGAATTGAAATACTGTTACTTGTACACAAGATTAAAAGATGTAGGTGTAAAGTCGTATTTTGAATTCAATAAAGATCACCACTCATGGAGCGCAGCTGGGTTTTCATATATAATTGACAACTCTATCAACCGTTTGCAGCAGAGTCGTATACAGCGCGTAAATGAAGTTGACTTATTATCCAATTTGTCACCAGATGACGAACCCCAAAGCCCTTCAAACTTCGTCAAAATCAATTGTTCTCATAATAAAAAGTCATAAAGTACAGATAGGGATGCAAAATAAACGAGTCTACCGATTTTCCTCTCCATATAACTTCCAAAAAATTACGCCAAAAATTGATATCTTCAGCCAGCGTGGCTCGTTCTTATCCGCGAAGCTACTCACTCGACGCTATCGGCTTTTGTTATAGGGTTGGGAATATGCCGTCGATATTTTTGCAATAAATCCGAAATGGATTTCCATGGTTTAGGGAATTAATCTAATAAATCTTTTAAAATAAAGTAGTTATGAAATTATTTTTTTATCATGATCCAGAACTTATGGGAGGAAGTATACAATGTTATACCGGTTCCAGAGCACGTCGAGCTTAACACGTAAGACTTAGTGTATATTGTTTACAATAAAAACGGTTCAAAGTTACAAAGTTGAGATACTTTTGACTGTGCAAAGGTCGATAAACAAACTAGAATAGAACAGCGACGTTACAATCAACATCTAAGCAAAGATAATCACAATAAAGATGAAATTAAATTATGAACCAGGCTACACCATCTAAAAAGAAAAAAGTGAAGTTAGTGATGGGCGCAATACGTTTACAATAATGTACTGTATGAAACGATTTCACGCAGATGTCAATGCTACCCATTTCTTTAAATAGCTTTTCGAGATTTCGAAAGGAGAGTTACACTCCAATTTGAATTAAAACTAAGAATGAAAAGCACTCGAACAATATCGATACTCCAAAAACCCCACTCCTAACTGCGGAACCAGGGTGATAATAAATTTACCACCCTGACAGTTAGGATTCCGTAGAGAATGCCGTATTTCGACTACACCTCTCGTACTCGAATGGTATCGATGAGTTTCGTAATGACTTCTTTCGACATATTATTTCGGCAGATATGTTTGTTATTTTGGATTTTATTCATGGTAATTGTACACTTCCAGTTTATTAATACCTTTTTTCATTTAGTTATTGTTATATTGTACTTTGTCAATATTGCTCGGCAGTAGTTTCCTATAAAAAGAGAGATTAGGCCAAATGCGGAGAGAGTGCAAAATTTCATACGTCTTCCAAGAAATTTATAAACCTTGTCCGACTTGCAATTTCAATCACGGCATTTTCAGATTTTAGCAGGCGTACCAAGAGTTTAATATTATCATACATATAATGCTGTGGTTCATTATTCGCAACAAATAACATTCATGTAGTAGTAGGTAAGACTAAAACGCAAGTGTTATGCAAGGTCCAACACTAGGGCCTTCTTTTAATAATATTAATTACACTTTTGTCCTCAGATAGTAACTTTTTTTTGCTATTAATAAAAATTGTGTTTCTACGTATACTGACTAACATACACCTAAATTCTATTTTATCATCATCAACCCGATTATACGTCCCACCGTTGGGCCTGGAACTCCTCTCATACAAGAGTTTGGACCATAGTCCGCCACGGTTTATGTTATCCAATATGGATTGGAGACTTCACACGTTTTCTGAGGATTGTGAGACTTCTTTGACATGCAGGTTTCATCATAATGTCTCCTTTCATCGGAAAGCTCATGGTAAACTTCAAATTCAAATTTCGCACATAAATTTGGTGAACAGAGAGAAAGACGATAGGTTGAACCATTAAGCTGCCACGACTTACAAAAATCTATTCAGTCATAAACTACTTGTAACTACTGTGTTCTAACATAATTTCTTCTTTTTAGACTAGATCTATCAACTATAAATAAAAGTGGCCCTAGTACATTGGCAAAAACAATTTATTATTCAGATTTATTTACCTAAAATAGCTCCAAACAAAATTGATTGAAAAAAAAAACATTGAAAACCCTTTGTAGAAATTAGTAATAGACACCTACATATATGATATATCAATAGTTTAATATAGTGTCATTCCATAAAATGTCACCGCAGAAAACGTATGAGGTGTATTTAAACGTGACCAAATACAAACACGCAAGGGTCGACATTAGAAAATGATATCGGAAGCGAATGGATGAGGTATTCCCCCATTCCAATTAAATTCAATACGATACATCACTTTGTTTCATCACACGTCTAAATGTATCGAAGTACTTTGAGAACTCAAGAGTTATAGCCTGGTTGGTTTGGCTTCTATGCAGGAGTCTGTGATCAATTTTTAACGTCGAGGCTATGCTTTTGAGTCTCTTGAATCATGTGCAGGATACAGTACAGGAAAACGTGTTGAAACCGACATTTAAGACAAGATTAGAAAAAAATGGTGTTTAACATCTACTCTGCGCAAGATCTGAACTCATTAAAAATAAGTCTCAACTATCCACTAAAAACAAAATGGGCCCTAGTATGACTTCTTAAGGTACTCGGATATATTTCTTGAAACGCTAGGAAACAGCTTTGACTTAGCGATTAGTACCAAGCCCGAAACCTCTGTGTAGTCGCGCGTTCTTCCGTTATATAGACAATCAGTCGGAATAGAGTAAAAAAGAGAGTAATCGCTGGACAACTTTAATACAATCAATTTGCAAAAGCGCTTTAGCTACAAATTCCATTTTGGCCATGCATATTCATTGGATTGGAATATCTGTGCACTGATGCAAATAGAAAAAAAAGTGTGAAGTGACAATTGAATCGAGTAATTATTGTGACAAAAAAGTCCGTGTGACTGAAAAATTAGAATCACAGAATGAAACAAAACTTGTTTCACAATTGTTTGCCGATGTAATCTTAAAAACCATGAATATAGATTGGAGATAGTTCCTTTTGGGAAATTAATAGGCGAAAACAAAATTCAGCTTTTACTGTGTATAAATACACTCTTTTAGCTACAAATTAGTTGAATAAAATAGGAAAACATTAGCAAATTTTAAAGAACATTTTCATGGCACCAGATTAATTGCCTAATTATTTCCCTAACTTAATTTGCCTTTACAGTACTAAAGATCAGAGTTGTCTAGGGAGTCATACTTGAGCCAATTTTGTTTTTAATTCATATTATAAGTCTTTTCGAATCTTGTACAGACTTCATCAATTTATTACTTGATAATATTTTTTTTGTCAAGTTACCGGACGAACAAGTCATCTGCCTGGTGGTAAGCGACACGCCTACCGCCTGTTCATTGTAGTTGCAGTTCTACCTCAGAGCTTTAAATAGCAAAGATTTGAAGGGCACTGTCACTGCGCCTGACACCCTGAGGCATAACTTGAAAAGTCCCTTCCTTACGTACGATGGCAGTCCTTCCCTAAACGAACTCTTCTAAAGGAAAGATTTAAACCGTAGCGTGTCAAGGCGACCGAATGCGGCTCGAGAACTTAAAATTTCTGTCACGAGTCCTAAGTGGATCCACTTCATGCAGGCTTCATCGCGATGTTATCTTTCGCTAATGCAGGACGGAGGAGGAGGAGGTAATTGCGCGAGAAAATAAATTTAACACAAACGATACTATTTTGCCCAATTTAATCTTGGCTGGGTTCGCGGAGTAGCAAATTAATTTACTTCCATTTTTATTACATTTTTAAACCTTGTCAGATAAGCAGGTTTCAATAACGTTAAAGTAAGCGTTGAGTGTAGTCTCGCTGTCTAAAATTGAACACAGATCTCCTGCGTAAAAGGCAAACGTTCCATCAACCAGGTCCTTGCCAGACCCTGAGACCCGGCTCCAATTATATCCACGGTGTATTTAGGCATTCCGTTGCAACGTCATGTTCGCGCCTAAACTCATTGTAAATCAATCGTAACATTGAAATCTGGTTTATTAACAATTTTATGTTTAAACACGTCGATGGGCTTTATTGGGAATTCTTGCTGAATAAGACATTTATTCACTAAAAAAATGTAGTAAACATTGCAGGCCTTATAGTATATTATATTATATCGTATATTTCATCATAAACTTGGCATGCGAATATTTTACACCATTCTTTTTTTCATTTTTGATGTAGCATACATTATAGTTAAATTAAATACAATAGCATAAACAAACAATAACCATTGGAATTTAACCGGAATATAGGAAGTCAAAAATATAACATACAATGGTTAAATTTTACATTTTAAGTTAAAAATCATCAGTATTGTAGTAGCATTGATTAACTAACAAATTATGCTATTTCATTTTAAATAGTCTACAATATAATTCTTTAACAGCGTCCGGTAATTTATTAAATCATTTCGATGCTATATCTTTATAATAAATACAACATTATTCTTCCGTAAATTCCATGTTGCGGCGTTGTTTGGGCCGTATTTCTATTTTATTCCTTGTGTTTCTAGGATATCTAGTTTTGACTAGAGAAGAATACAGATGAGAAGAGAACAGGTGTATTACAAGAAGGAGAAGATTTTGGATCAATAACCTTTGAAAGCCTGCCGAAATGTCACGAAAGTTGCCGAGGTATTCCGGAGGTTGCCGGCTCGGTATCCCTAAACTTACAGACTATTAACATTGAAATTACAACAATAAGCTCATTAGGGTCACCAGGCTCACATTAAGGTACATTACCATTAATTACCTAAAAATCCACTGTCATGTCAAAAAACCACTAGTGGTTCGTGGTACACCATTCACATCACACAACCTCAAAAACCTTAAGACTCCTACGTAGTAAGTATGCAGAAATTGTATACTATCAATCTTTCGTATAGACCTTTACATTCATGATAATAAAATTTGGAATCGTCACAACACGTTTTTTGCCGCTTTCTTTATAGTGAACGATGAAATAGTGATGTATAGGGTCAAGGGCACATCAAGCTTGACATTTAAGATTCTCTATGCCGTTTATGATAAGAACGATCCAAAGTACAAAGTGTAAAGCTTGACGTGCTCTTGCCTGTTACAGACTATGACGGTTGCGGTAGCAAGTGGGGTCGCCTACGTTATGATTTTTTAATGTTGATTCTGTCGATTACATTAAAATATAAAAAACAGTTGAGCTAACAATAAACTTAGCTTTTGCTTGTCCGTTATACTTTAGAATGTCATTTGCAATAAAAAACGGTGTTTATGTAAAAATATCGCTTACGATAAGTCGAGGTCATGGCTCGATATCTTGAACATTAATAGGAATCTCATTAAACAACCTAAACCAATGTAGATTAAGCACTCTAAAGCTATTAATCTTGTTAAAGTTCTTATGGTGCTTCCTAACGAAAATTCGCACCTAGTATGAACCAATGTCATAAATGGGCCAAATGGCGCGGCATCGCACTTTTTTTTGCACAATAATACAGCAGTATTTCACGAGATTTACGATGTAAAGACTGAGAAACCCGAGCTTTAAGAAAGCGTGACTGTATAAAGGTTTCGAGTATGATAATAAGTCAAGACTTGTTTCTAGACTGCTTTAGATAATGTATCAGAGTACTTTAGGGAGTCATGCTAAGGCCAGTGTTGTTTTCAGTTGATAGTTATGACGAATATTTTTTAAGATTTATGTATCTTGTGCGGACTAGATGTTAAATATTATTTTGAATTAAAATTTTAAACTTTGCGTGATCACAAATCAAGAGCTGGGCTACTACGTATCTTAAGTACAACGAAGTCATATAAATCGAAAATGCTCCCTGCATTTTTGGAACCCAGTTTACCACTTTGTACTTTGGATCGTTCTTATCATAAAAGGCATAGAGTTGGATTTAAATCTTAAGTGTCAAACTTGACGTGCTCTTAACTGTTACAGACTTTTCTATTTGATGTCTTGTCCTTCTTGTCCGTTATACTTTAGAATGTCAAAAAACGCTAAAAACATCGCTTACGATAAGTTGGGGTCATGCCTTGATATCTTGAGCGTCAATAGGAATCTCATTAATTATAAGCGTATAAATTGCTTCTCATGAAATTGTGAATTTTGCATTAATATTAAAAAAAAATTACTATCTTTCTTAACAAAAATTGCATTTTCATAAATATACTGTGACGCCTTATCTTTCGCCGTCATTTTGTCAATGTGGCAGTTCAATGTTAAAGGGCTCCGTGTAATGGAAAATGTATCCATTTTCTTTTAACCCTTGGTTCATTTTTTATTGTCAACCCTTCTTCGACCTGTAGGGTTGATGTATTAGACTTTTAGGGTATATATTGTTAGCCAATATAATATACGTCCTAAACCAAATTATAAAGTAATTTAATGGAAATTTTGAAAAGGGTTCACCTTTTGTTAAGTTCCTTTTGGATCATGAATAAAACTAGGATTTACGTACAGTAAGAGGGTTCGTTGCTGGGTACTGGTCTCTTCAATAGAATTCAAACACCATTAAAAGCTTAAACATGACTAGACTGGGTTCCAAAAATGCAGGCAGCATTTTGAATTTATATACTTCGTTATACTTAGGATACGTAGTGGCTCACCTCTTGATTTGTGATCATGCAAGGTTTAAAATTTTAATTCAAAGTAATATTTAACATCTAGTCCACATAAGATACATAAATCTTAAAAAATATTCGTCATAACTATCAACTGAAAAGAACACTGGCCTTAGCATGACTCCCTAAAGTACTCTGATACATTCTCTAAAGCAGTCTAGAAACAAGTCTTGACTTATTATCATACTCGAAACCTTTATACAGTCACGCTTTCTTAAAGCTCGGGTTTCTCAGTCTTTACATCGTAAATCTGGTGAAATACTGCTGTTTCATTGTGCAAAAAAAAGCCCGATGTCACGTCATTTGACCCATTTATGACATTGGTGTTAACTAGGTGCGCATTTTCGTTAGGAAGCACCACAAGAACTTTATAAAGATTAATAAGCTTTAGACTGCTTAATCTATATTGTTTAAGGTTGTTTAGATAGGGATGGTAGCCCAGTGGAAGAACGATAACTTCTTAAATGAGAGGTCGATGCAACGATTCCACTCTCTGTAGCAGCATACACGTACATTTGCTAACGGCGAAGGGTTAATGGATTCATAATTTTATTGTAAATTTTAGAATTATTTAAACAGATATATCATAATTATTAATACAAAGATCGAACACTCAGAAAAAATTCCTTCGGTCCGCCCGGATTAGAACCGACGTCTTCTAGCTTATCGTGCCAGACGCTATACCAACTAAGCAACGGAACGAACCAGCGGATCTCACAAATTTTTCTATGTGCTTGCGTCGTGTCTTTGTATTTGGTTTTTTCAACGACTTTTTAGTCGTAGCGCTATCTATGAGAAATCTATGAAAGATTTATCACCCAGTTAGTACCTTTACAGTTACCAGCCCTAGCGAGAGATGTCGCTATTCGCTGTATTTTAAATTTTTATTGAATTAATATTCAGTTATTTTTTGTGAAATTACTCCACTAGTTTCTTATAATTATTAATACAATGATCGAACTCTCAGAAAAAATTTCTCTAACTAAGCTTAGTTGGTATAGCGTCTGCCACGGTAAGTTACAAGACGTCGGTTCGAATCCGGCCGGATCGAAGAAATTTTTTCTGAGTGTTCGATCTTTGTATTAATAATTATAACAAACTAGTGGAGTAATTTCGCAAAAACCAATTGAGTATCAATTCAATAAAAATTTAAAATACAGATAATCATTTTATTTATTACAATTTGTTTTTGACATCATTATTCCGCTTGAAATTATGGAAAAACCATTTCAGAAACAGACTTCCTGGACATCATTATTCCGCTTGAAATTATGGAAAAACCATTTCAGAAACAGACTTCCTGGACATTTTCTATTCCGTTGATTCTGAACTTCGCTTTTTTCAAACATGAAACACTGATGTATTTTCTTGTCAAAGTGAAATCTTTTAATATAACATCAAATAAAATGAGTTCAACACATTGAATTTATTCAAAGCGTGTGAAAAGTACTGCAGTAATTTAGGGGTAAAAGTTGTATTTTTTCATTTCACATGAACTGCGTGAAAGCAAATTCGTTTAGGAGATTTAAGTAAGGCTTCAGTTGACGTTAAAAAAGTAATAGAACGAAACAAAAATGTTCGGATTATGTATTAACTTCATTCAGTGAAATGCGTAGATATTAAAATTGTTTTAAATTCGGGAACCTTACAGACATATTCAGAGCGGCGGTAGACCAGTGAGAGTATGGTTGGTATGGTAAGTGAGAGGTTGACGATTCAAATCCGTATGGCGGCAAGTGAGATTTTCTTATGACACCAGGTGACGCGATTAATAAAGTTGTGAGCTTGATGGAAAGCGACACGCTTACACTTATCTGTTCTAGTGCCAATACCACTAAAATCAGTAGTTATAATAGCAGCAGTAGTAGCAGTAGAGTTTCATTTACTTTTTCATTGACATTTATTTCTCTCGTGAGTTTGGGTGTAATTTGTGGTTGTCTATTCATGTATCCATGGCACCCGCGGCACCCGCGATACATAACCATGTAACCGAGATACATCCCTAGTGTGGTGCTATGAATGTGTGCGTTGCTATTATCAGTTACTGTTACATGAGCGCTACTGTGTTCTGGTTTAGTAGGGTGCTGATGACACTACAGACACTTGTCATCTTAAGCTCAGAGCGATGGGCGCAGTGGCAGTTCCTCTCAGATCTTTGCAATTTAAAGCTCGGAATGACTCTGCTACTGTTATGGATAGGCGTGTTGCTCAACACCAGCTGCACGACTTGTTCGTCCCATCACTTGATATAGTAAAGGACAATACTGACATTAGGTCATCATTATCATCGTCATATTAGCTGGTCGGCCGCGACGTGCATTCATCGGTTACCCGCCGCCCATACCAAGTCATCCGTCTATCTATTAGGGGGCCATTCCACTGAACGCCTTCCGGTTCGTGGTCTCCATTCAAGAACCTTTCGGCCAATGGGGCCATCGGCCGTCAGTTCTACGAGCTATGTGCCCTGTCTACTGCCACTTCAACTTTCTAATCCTTCTACTCTCTTCTCTCCTCATTTCTGAATCGATCACGTAGAGAATTGTCGAACATTGATAGATACATAGATAGATAAAAGCTTTATTCACCACCATGACACCAGATACATGATATAGGCATTAACTTATATGTATATAACAATAATGATATTCTTATCTACTAATATTACACTTGGAAGTCATGGCAGTGAAAAAGGCGCTGGCTCAGCATAAATGACGCGGCTGCCCGCGACGCTGGTATTCTGCCAGGACCCTATAGGATAGAGACGCCACTCGCAATCCAACAAAAATCTGATTTAATTTTTAAATTATTAATTTTCAATCTTCTTCCTCCCAACCTCCACACATAATACACTATTTGCAGTCCTGAAACGAGGTACAGCCAAGAGCATAACAAGCCTTGCATGCATGGCACCTTGGACCTTGGACCGTTCCTATCGCAAGCGGCACAGAGTTGAAATTAAATCTTAAATGTTAAATGTCAAGCATGACGCGCTCCCGACCCTGTACGTGGACAAACAAGAGACAACCGCAAATACCGTAGCCACTCATATCCCCAATTTTTGCAAATTTAACAGATGCTCCCGCAGCTTTAGCTTAAACGTTTTTTTTGAGACATTGCTCGCTCCATAGCTCGTAGAATGACTTGTTTATGCTTACGAGCTTTTTTGTGAGGCCCATGTTAAATGATCACGTCTCGGAGCCGTAGGTCATACCTGGCAACATGTACTGCTCGAAGACTTTTCTTCAAGGACTGCGGTATTATGCGGTACTAACATTAGGTACTGCTCTGTTTAGTCCCTTTAAGTTTTAATCTGCATAAAGAATATTGCATACATTCTTTTTTTTTCATTCTTCACGCAAAATGTATACAACATTATGCAGTCGCTTTACACAGAAAAGCAGATTCTTTTTTTGAACAATTTTATTCGTTCATTAATTCGAGACAGATAGTGATTGTATGGTTTCGTTAAAAAAACTAACAGGCTAACTGGTAGGTATCTATTTCAACATAATATAATCATACGAAGGGGGACCGCTGCCAGTAGTTTGGGACCAAAGTAACATTTTTAAGATGTGGCAGTCGAGCAACTCGTGAAACAGTTCGTCCAACATGATCGTAGAAAAGACCAAGGTTATCAAAGATTTTTAAATAGCAATAACAACAAAACTTGGTCCTAACAATGTTATCTACCTAACCAAATTCATTATCCCGAAATAAACTTCTACAATTACGTCACATTTACGTACGCCCGTACATTTTTAAATAACAAATTATTCATAAAGAACAACAAACAAACGGCTAATTTGAAAATGAACAAAAATTATGATAATATTATTTGAAAATGGAACTATCGCAAAATCACCTACTTTCAATAAAGATTCATTAATATAGTTCAAGACGCGACGGTGTTTCCCTTCTCGCTTGCACCTGTGCGTTATTAACATTTCTAACTCTATCATAACTTGGTACTTATCGGTTTGCAATTAAATCATTTTGGGACATGAGAAAACGAGACGGACTAAAGCGTTTTATCATTAGAGTGAAAAAGACAGAAGCTTTAGGAAGCAGCTACGGATTGGGCAACATCGGCGGAGAAAATTGGAAGGCGTCTGGCTTAAAATGAATGGATTTGTAAATATTATCCGGAAGATTTACTTCGGATGAATAAAGTTATATGAAACCGTGATTAATTAATGTAATATTAGTTCTTTTATGTCTAGATTAATCAATTTCTTAGGCATGCCAATGGGAATAGTATATAATATGTGTACCAGCGCGGCAGTCAAGCTATATGACAGTACACATACGAGCGGGTTGATAGATGATTCGTTCGTTGTAACGCTTTTAAAAAGAGAAGTTAGTTGTATAGAAAGGAATGTCTGGAGTGAAACTGATCAGTAGGTAAAAAGGAGTGCTTGAACAACTGAACTAATTGTGGGTGTGTGTCTCGTGTTCGTATGTTATTCCTAGGGCGGTTACACACGGCGAGTTTCAGCAGCGATGGAAATGCGATGCAGTCGCTAATTGTCTACCTTTACACACGAGCGTATATTAAGCAACAATGCAAACGCGATACAAATACGATCCGCATTTTAAATTAATTAACAAATTTATTTATTTAATGTATTAACTGATTTCAGTTTTAAATTTATAATTATCAAAATAAAATAATGTGCATAAACCTATACAGACTTTTCGTAGATAATTATTCAACATAAACTCCTGTATCAATGCAATCGCGCTTCAGTATTAAAGCAGGCGCGCGTTTGCTACGTTGCAATCGCCTATAAATGGTATTGGTATGGTATGGTGTGTAATCACTCTTAGGAGCGGTTTTCTCAAATTCTAGCAACGGTCCTAATTAGGGGTCGTCGACAAATGAGGTGGAACGAATGGCGGTTCCACTGGAGCGGTGGCGATCAGAGGAGACTGTATTTCGCACAGGGCGAAATAGGACTACGCACGGTGCGTTAAGTCTTTAAATATGACAGTGCATTCACAGACCTAAACGAGCGTCGATATATAGGTTGTTCAAGGTAGACGCACTTTACCTAGGATGGTTAGTTGTAGACTGTACCAGCAACGAACAGTAGTTCAGTTGCAGCAGGGTAAAAAGGATAGCAATACAAATGTCAAAAGAAATAAGCGTAAGTGAAATTAACCTAAGCTCCATCTACATTCGTATCGGCGCGAACATTATGTGCCCGGCAATAATAGCACAGATTACTTAATAGTTACTACGTAACAGACACAACACTGAGGAATAAGCCTAAACACGCGCTTAGTGAGGTGAAAATGACGTATTGCCCGTCGTGTGCAATCCTGCGGAGCCAAATGTTCATAAACGAAAAACTTGTATGGAGCGCTTGCGCCGACGTCGGCGCACTCCGCGGTCGGTAGCTAGCTTATCACGTAACATTGAACGAATGACGGAGCTAGAATAGTGCTGAATAGTGTGCATTGTGTTATATTTGATTTGACTTTTTAATAGTTACACCTGTAGCAAATCCGAAAAAGCAGTTTCATTTCCAATAAAGAATATCCTCAAAGAAAAATTTCTTCATCCTTTTTTTTCCATTTTTCAACTGAGCGCAATGATTCAAATGATGTGGAAATAAATAATAGCCAAAAACTTGCACTGGAAAAGAAACCTTCCGACATTATAAATGGGTAGAGCCTACACGTTATTATCCGATCATACAACTACATATATTAAGGCGCTAAAAAAATGACCCTTTGCCCATGGCGTTGTCATAAAAAACGAGGCTTTATTGAGGTATTTTTATGTCTTCATAACTTGAGTTTGCCACATTGTTTTTGCTATAAAATTCTGACAGTGTTGAGTTTGCAAAATGAAATATTTGTACAGGTAATGAAATTGCGATTTGACGTTTCTTATAACATAATGTGTTTTTCTTTAACTACAGATGAGCTAGGGTTAATTACTGAGAAGCTACTTTTAAAACCTGGATTATGGGAGACCGGTGCTTACCTATGGAATATATAGGGGTTAATACAGCATTTACGGAGATTTTAGTTTGACACAAGTTCTTCTCACGGTCCGTGAATTCGGCACGAGCTCGCACCCGCACACCAAAGTAAGAGGACGCGGCCTAGTATTGCAGATGCGTCTTTTAGATCATTGCATAGCGAAAAATGGGAGGGAGCGGGGTGCAAAGATAGGTTAACATTTTGTAATTAGTTTATTATTAATATGAAAGGATGGGGTCGCTGCGTAGCTGTCGCTAATCGTCAGCCGTACGAAGAAAACTATAAAATCACGGATGTGGAAGACCGCTTTTACGAATATAAATCATAACCTCTTGTTCTTGCTCCCCCATAGTCGAGAAATAAGTACATAAACTAGGTCGTCCCTCTTCCAAACACTAAGCGCGATGCACTTGGTTAACTAACTAAAGTTATACAGTTATTTAGTTAACTTATAAACTAATATCGTTTGCTATAAGTGTTGGGTTAAGTTAGTATAACTGCAGTTGTGCTAAAACAGTTATTGGTTAAGTTTTGGTATTTGCTCTTGTTTAATGTTCAGACGGTAGAGGATAAAAATAAATAACTAAACAGGGTGCAAAAGAAATGGCCAACTATAATTGTCAATTATTAATCGTACTCTTGGTAACTGTCTTAAAGGCAAGAGCCCTACTCTCGAAGCACGAAATCCGTGGTTACAACCGTTTTCCTATGTGTCACGACTTTTGTCATATTTTTTAATTTTTTATATGATGTAAATTTTATTTCATTAATTCGAAGTAATGCTAATTGGTACGGTGACTGATTTGGTAACATCGATATCACGCTGCCGCACTTCCGCCACTCACGAAAAGAACTACAGTGGGGTGAATGGGGCGAACGAATATCTTGTTATTATATTTTTATTATAATATATACATTTTTATTCGATATAATATTTTTGGTACTGTTTTGATTTTTGAACATATTTACACAGTATAGTGATTGATAGTGCGTTACACTCCCGCCACTCACGAAAAGAACTGTACTGTGTGGGGTGAGTGGGGCGAAAGGGTGTCTACCGTTTGGCAGAGAGTTCTGTTAGTTACGAATCGGCGAACTGTTAACACTTCTAGTAGAATCTATGCCAGTGTAGTGTCCTAGTATAGAAATATCAAAGTACAAATTGTATTGGAGACTTTATTACAATATAGTGATTGTAATATGAGTGACTGACAGAACTACTCTCGAAGTCCGTCAACGACAAGACGGGTCCATTCAAAACTGTGAAACAGCGTGTTTGAAACTGCCAAATCGTGTTGTCATGTATTCTTAGTTCTAGCCCCGATCGAAACTCAAGCTCATCCATTGTGGGAAAACGACCGCAACAACGGTCTTCAAGCTTCGAAAGAAGGGCCCTAGGTTCAGATGACATAAGAGCAACTGCCGGGAATACACTTCAAGCGAACAGCTAACTAGGTGAAGACTGAAAAGCAGCAGGTCTTTAACCTTTTTGTTCCACATCACTCAATTGCTTTTTTTCCATTCGTTTATTTATTTATTTATTTATTGCATTGTCACACTTATTAATGATTTACGTACAGTGGTTTGTAAGTGTACATGTGACACCCTGTAAGGGCACAGCAAAGTAGAGAGGGCACTCGTTTTTTAAGTATTGTGTTCCTTATGTTTTATGGAGAAGTAAATAACTTTTTATTTCATTTTATTTTTTTATTTTAGTCTTTCATGGTCCACTGTTACATGCTTAACAGAACTAGCTACTCTTCTGTTTGGGGTTATCAAACATAGAGTTCCAGCTTATCTGGCTGAGAAATTCGTGTGGTCCCACGAAGTAAAATCTGTCTTCACCAGAGTGTCTGCATGGTCGCTAGTCCTGCCGTGCCATCGTACTACAGCATTTCGCGGCAGTTTCAAATTTGCTGCCGCAAAGATTTGGAACACTTCGTAGTCTGAAGTCGGTGCACACGTTTAAAATCAATTGCAAAAAGTAAACGTAAAAGTGAAAAAAAAGTACACTCTAAATTCACTTTTATACTTACAGCACTGGTTTCGACTTATGGCGTCGGTGTGCGGCAGCTGTTATCGCAAACATTGCTGTGGTTGCGGTATGGGGCAGGCGTAACATTCACCTTTGCGACCTTAATCTTGTGTCCGTTTTCCCTATAAATGTTAGCTAATAATTATCTGCCTATTTATCAATCACAATCTATTTTTTTTTTCTTTTTTTTTAAATATTACACAATTTAATTAATATAAGTTTAATGTTATATTAGAAGTAAGTCATTAATCATTATACAATTAGTAGTAATTTGTAAAAGTCAAAAGTGGAATTATTGAATCATTATACTTACATAATGGTATATAAAACTGCACATTATAACGCATTGTAATTCACTAGTCCTAATTAGATTAGGCCTTCAAATGAGTGAGTCGCGTCCTACTATATCTTTCTAATTTGTGGTCGCGCCTTGTTATGTTGTGTTAAGCTAGGGACCCCTCCTCGCGCTTCTCCCGTAACTCGTTCGGCGCCCGTGTCGCTAACAGATTCATGAGCAAGATTCAAAGCACAATAAAAACATCTACGTTAATATTTCCTTCTTGATCGCAAGTTCACAACATCTCCGCTCACGCAATACATGCAGCCGTAGACGTATACCACACCTAGAGGTGCCGGTGATGATTTTATACCGATTTATCGGATATCGATGTTATAACAGGTAAAATACTAATATTAATTGTTATTTCGGTAACTACTCTAGCAAACCATAAAGTTTTTAATGCCTGGGTCTGTTACTTAAAAAAATAAACAACTTCAAAAATACGTCACGACAATCGTGTGTGTTATTGTTTGGGCTGGTGATTTCGGTGTTTATTTATTGAAAAAGTAAGTAGCGTTTTTTAAGTTTACCCTGAATATAAATGTTTATAAACTATACTTTAAGGAGTAATTTCATGGTAAACGTTAGAACCACTCAAACGGAATATTATCATGTTTATCCAAGTACATCAAAAATTTCATTAGTGCTTTATAAGTGCAGGATTTGCGGTGTATTACTGCATTTTATTTGAGGTGGTTTTGTTGGTAGTGCGTAGGGTATTTATTTAGCAATGCAGAATAATAATTTTTATTTATAAAAACTTGTATTTAAAGTGAATGCTTTTCTAATTTTCGAAACCAAAAGCTGCCATTTTGCGGTAGGAGGAGCGCATTGCGTGAGCGGATATAATGTCAGTGAGCACGAATGACATCTATGACAAAATGGCGACCCAAAAAATGGCGGTATAAAAAAGTTTTTGAAGGAGAGCATCGTGGAGTGGTTATTATTAGTGTCAAATATGGCGGATCTTGCGAGGACTCTCCTATATCTTTTATTTATTTTTTTAGACTCAATTAAATTACTTCTAATAATATGATAATTAAATTATATTTATAACAGTGATACGTTATTTTAATTGTATATTTTTATTTAACTTAATAATCATAAACATTTTAACATGTTAATTCACATAGCATTATTCGAAATAGTAACTGCGTAAGAACAAATTGTTGTTTAATGTTGAAGTCAAAGAACTTTTATTTTACGAAAAATAGATAATCTTGTTTAATATATTTGGAGTACTGTACTTTAAATATGTGTTGCATATTTTATTAATTTGTTTTCACACTACACACTCTTATAACTGTATGTATATATTGCAAAGATTATGTAAGTATTTATTCGATATAAGAGTACACACTGCAATAGCACTACACACACTCATGACATAAGTATCTAAGTAGTTTATTTTATTTTCTGTTTCGGAACGCATACGTCCGTCACTCTCACTCACTCGGCTAGGGCCCATTGAAAACCAGCGTCACAACCTAGCCTTGGTTGTGACTTTAGCTGAATGGGATCCTTTCGTACACGCCACTGCCGCACACATGTCAATATAATATTATGTAACTTGTTGTTTAAACGTTTTTTACGCTGTTATTTGTGTTATTTCTGTTCTAGCTATATTAGTCTTTGTTTTGTGTTTTTTTTATAATGTGGCGTTACAATAAATGGTTTCTATTTCTAACTAAGCCACTCGGAGTCACCATATTTTCTAGTTACACAAACTGAACGGTGATTTATTCAACGTTGATTTCAACGTGTCATCAAACTACACGAAGTTTGGAAGAGCGTCCCTAGAGGGTATGAGGGTTGTTATACCATAACCAGTTTACTTTGAACCGTGTCATTTTACTTTGATTAGTGGTTTTTTTTATTTATCTCACGGCTTAAGTCTAAATTTTTATGTAACGCGATAAAGTGGTGTAGATTCCGTGGTCACCAATATTTATTCTAAAAGAGCGTACTAAAATATACATCCTTTTCAGCCTATATTAGTTAAAAAGAGACCACAATATTTTTTGACTGTGGAATGAGTCTCTAGCAGCAGTGAATTGAATCAAAAGTTAAGTTAAATTTGTTATTAATTAGTAATAGAAGATAAAATAAATTAAATCATATTAATAAGTACTGCAGTCTTATGTCTGTTTGGGATTTTTCATCAGAGGAAATACTGGATCCACAATCTGGATTAATAAAAATTCATTCAATGAAATAATTTGGGAAGCGTAACGTAGCGTAAATTGGAATGTTTCTTTGTATATTTAAAAATAAGGTACCTATATAATTAATAACTTTTGTAACTATAGTGAAAAAATAGATTGGTTTGCATTATATTAGACGTTACCGGTTGATGACTGTACCACCTCAGTCAACCGTGACCATGGGACCTGTAAAGGGCCCGAACCTTCGGTTTGTTTGAAAAAACAAATATACGCGACTTAAATCCGGAAAAATAGTTTCATTTCCTATGTGTAACAATCGCGAAAACCTAAGAACTCGATATATATAGATTTGTTTGTAAAGCGGATATTTTCATATATATAGCATTGATAATTACAAACATGTCAAAGAATTGTACTCAGAATCGACACGTTACACCAGAAATAGGGAGATTTTAGTAGCAGCAGTAGAGATCCTTGTGAAAGAATTCGTCCAGGCAAGTACTGCCACCTTACTAATTTCTGCCGCCGAACAGTAATGTGCGTATTTCTGCGTTTCGACTTCGAAGGGTATGGGTGCTGTTAAAATACAGACACATGGGATTTGTCAATTTATGTGTCTGGGTGACGGGTGCAATGGCACTGCCCTCTTGGCGATTTAAAATTTACGGATACGCATGTCGCTATCCACCAGGCGCGTGACTTGTTTGTCCCGTCATTTGGTATGTAAAAAAATGTTTCTATAACAAATTGAGAGATGGTAGACCAGTGGATGAACGCTTAGATTCCCTGTGTGCCTATGACAAATTTCCAACTTACGCATATTTATCAGTGTTTAGTAGCAATACCGAAGAAATATTTATATGGTCTACTATTATTTCTCTCGAAGGTGTAATTTGTGGTTGTCTATGCGTGTGTCCATGGCACCCGCGACACAGGGTTTCCCTAGTGCTATGGACTATGTAAAAAAAAGCCTTGTGCTAATGTTGAAAGGAAACGTCCTGCTGGAAGCAGAACGTCGAAAAACGGTCATAACCTCTCAAACTCTCTTTAGCCAACGACTTATACTTTACCAAATTATTTTATTGTTTATTTATTACATTATAAGGCACTAAAAACAAAACATTCCGGTATAACATAAAGTTAACTAAGTTTTCCTTATACCGCTCATTCGTCGTACAAATAAATTTCTATGTGTAGTGTGTGCGTTCGTACTGCTGCGTGTTGACATCCCTCTTAGTGTGCGTGAGAGTCGTTAATAAAGGGTGTCAGTAAACCTTGATCCTTGTATATACATAATAATATAAAATATTAAGCCAATTCGTCGCCGCGACGCTCCTAGCGAATTCGCTTATTGCTACAAGCATCAGCGTCGAGCGTCAATTACGATTTGATTTATAAAACGCCACGAAGCAACGCCGCAACTTACAGCTAAATTCGCTACGAGCGAATTTACACGAGCGTTACGCGCGTTTTTTGCGAGCGACCAGAACAATTATACGAGAAACTTCCATAGTATAATAAAAGTCATCATCATCATCAACAGCATATCGTAGTCCACGACTGGACATAAGCCTCTCCCAGTGCGAGCCATTTCACCCCGTCCTCAGCTCGTTGCATCCATCTGCTGCCGGCAGCCCTTCGCAAATCGTCACCCCATCTGGCCATGGTCCTACTAAGAACTCGCTTCCCCCATCGGTTATGCCATACCAGCCCACTGCCACTTCAGCTTGCTTATTCTACCAACTATGTCAACCAGTTCTCATATGTCAACAATTACATGGGTAACAGAATTATTACAACGCATTTCAACTTATCTAAGCTAATCTGGCTTATCCACGTTGTGATTTCATTTTCTGTTGCTGCGTCCACGCTGGGACGTTGATTCGTGAGGGAGACAGCAACACGGATTATTTTACAATAAACAATGTCGAAATCCCAGCCTTGAATCGACAACGCCCATCTGGCTAATCTTCCACTCATATCTCTCTTACTTTTTAACCACACGAGTGCCCGATGATCTGTAACTACCTGAAAACGAAGTCCCCATAAGTAACTTTTAAAATAATTCAACGCCCATATAAGTGCTAAACATTCCTTCTCCGTAACAGAATACTTCTTTACTGCTTCACTTAACTTTCTCGAAGCATAAGCTACAGGTTTCATCACTCTCATTCCCTGCACTAAACAACATACAATTGCATATCCACTGCTGTCCACATGCAACCGCGTCACCTGTTCACTATTCGACGAGTAATGTCCCAAAACAGGCGCTTTACAAATTCGATCTTTTAACACCTCAAATGCCTCCTGCGCTTCATTCGTCCAAAGAAACACCTTGTCCTTCTTCGTCAAATTCGTGATGGGAAGTGCCAATCTAGCAAAATTATCAATAAATTTTCGATAATGAGAGAATAATCCTAAAACCGCTCTCACTTCTTTCAGGCTACATGGAGGATTTATCTCCTTCATCGCCGCAACTTTCTTACTATCCGGTCCAATTCCATCGGCCGACACTTCATGTCCCAGAACAGTTGCCTTCTGAAAACCGAAACGACACTTAGATGGTTTTAAAGTCAAATGCGCATTTCTCAATCGAATCAAAACCTCCTTAAATGGAAAATCCGTATTATTTAAACTTTAATATCCACAAATTACTCTGACCTAACCTTACACTCGTCCATCCTGACGCCGTACATGTCCTTATGCACATAACGAGGATGAATCTAACAATAGTATTGGGGTACCTCAGGTATAAAGGTTCAAGTGTTTTCTCCATGCCGTTTATTGAGACACCAGTAACACACCAATTACGTAATATTATTAGTCACTAACTAAAGATGTCCTACACGTTATTTCGTCACTCCTCGACTAAGTCGAGGACCCGATTTCCGATCCGCACCTCTCCACCTTAGTGTGATTACCCCTACTCTCAAATTGGGGCGTCAGTATTGGGGTTCTCGTTTACGCTCATAGTGGGGCGGCAGTGTTGCCAATTAAGAAGGTGTTTGGACGATAGTCAAAACAACTTCTGTATTTCGTATTTTCCGTACTTTATGGCTTTTTATAAAGAGAAATAATTCATTATTGAATGAATTAAACAAAATTAAAATACTAAATGTTTTAATATGCTAACAATAGTGTGCACGAAACTGCGGCTCCGCGCGTCAGTGTTTTAAACAAATTATTTTGATTTGATTTGTTGTTTGGTTTCTACTGAAAGCAAATAGTCATTAATTTGCATTATTATTATTAATACATATTTAAAGTATATTCCACCAAACATATTAAACAATGTTAACTACCTATTTAATTCGTAAAAAGATTTCTTTTTGACTTCCCCTCATCATCGAAAACGCTGTAAGCGAATCTCCAAACTTCGTGAGTGTATTTTGACGCTTTAAAATTGACGCTTTCACCTAATGTGGCGATATTTTCGTGGCCGAGGCGTTTGGGTGACGACACCGCTGATCGGCCATTGTCGGGTAAGTAGCGAAGCAGTGAATGATGGACTATCCCCGTGATCGAGTGGCTCGCATACTCCACCATCACCATTACCATCTCTGATGTTCCGGGTTTGATCTCCAGCCGGATCAATGTAGAAAAATTAACTTTACCATATTGTCCCGGGTTTGGGTTAGGTTTGTGATACCATCGTTGTTTCTGATTTCCATAACACAAATGTCTTAGTTACTTACTTTCGGATCATAGCAACATGTTGATGAGCGATGTTATCTAACATTTTATTGATTTATGATGACGATGATTTTATTATTGATACCGGAAATGTTATTACACTGTACACGTTAACACAGATAAATTCAACGGGGGATAGGTCATTTTAAACCGGTCATAGTTCTATGAAAGGGGCTTGTTTCAATCTCGGTCCACCGTAGGTTAAAAGTTTTATGTGTGAAGCAACGATTTACGTAATAGTCGACATATCACAGTGTCGACATATGTTCGAGTCCCGGCCAAGCAGCAATGAGTTTTAGTAATAGTTTTCGTAATCAAATAGTTGATGTGAATTATAATCCCTGAAGAACTGTTCAACATTATCCCGCCCTCCCTTTTCCTGCTCCGAAGCACGGGTACTGGCCTCTGTAGGCACCGTTTTACAACAAGCCGTATTCCTTTGCAAACTAAAAGGTTTGGTGGCACCTTTCTCTATCACACAATTGAGAAACGGAACTCCCTTCCAAGGTACGTATTTCCTCCGTCTTACGATATGGAGTCCTTCAAACAGGGCGTAAAGAGACACCTTGTATGCCTACATGCATGCCTGCAGGGTGGAGGTGGCTAGGGCGGTGATTGAATCAACACTGCACTAGGCTCGCTCACGTTCAGATTCCACTTTCCATTTTATATCAGGTGTAATGGAGTCATCTGCCTGTCATGTATAAAAAAAAGAATGGACAAATTTTGCAGAACGCCACTAATGTGACATTCTTGGGGTTAATTATAGATAACAAGTTGAGTTGGATACAAAAATTGCTTCGATCCGTCCGGGTTGGAACCGACGTCTTTTAGCAAACCGTGTCAGACGCTATGCCAACTAAGGCACGGAACGAACCAGCGGTCCTCACGAATTTTTCTCTGTGCTTGTTTTCGGATCTTTGTATATTCATCTTATTCAACCTTTACAGATACCAACCCTGGCTAGAGACGGCTATTAAGTGTTATTAAATTTTTATTGAACTGATATTGAAATATTTATTGTGAAATCGCTCCACTAGTTTGTTATAATTATTAATACAAAGATCGTACAATCAGAAAAAAATTCCTTCGATCCGGCGAACAAATAGATTTGATTTTATTCTTTACGACATCATAATATTGTTATTATATTGAATCAGTACTCAAGTACGGTATTATTTTTTCAGGCAACGGTACAGACTTCAGGAAAGTTTTTAAAGCACAGAAGTGGTGTATCCGAGCTATCTGTAATTTGGCATCAGATGTATCATGTCGCCCCTATTTTAAATCACTTCAAATACTACCCCTGCTCTGTCTATACATACTCGAAGCTGGTATATTGGTAAGGTTAAATCAACAAAAATTTGTACTGGCGCAGGATATATCTGCTAGAAGCCTGAAAACCCCAAACAAAATGATACTTGGCACAAGACGTTTCCAAAGTAACTGTTATGCAATGTGTGGAAAAGTTTTTAACAAATACAGAATTGATTTAAATCCCTTCCTTTGACTAGATTTAAAAGGGAATTGCACACTTGGCTTCTAGAAGAGTTATTCTACTCGATTGACGATTTTTTTCAAATATAAAGGTGATTGATCCCAAATCGATGTATGTATTATACTCCGTCCAATAGTTTATTTAACTTTTGACATATGCATGCTTCCAACAACTATAAATAAAAAAATGTAAATGCTTCCAGGGGCCTTACCACAAACTCTTATTATAGTTCAGTAGGTTTGTAACGACAAAAAAGCGGGATGGTGATATATACTTCATGTAGCGCTGTCTCACAACGATTCGTTTTAGGTACTAAACTGATCCATAATAACAGTTCACGGTAAGGGCCCTGGACTCGTTTATTTTTAATTTTAGTAAAGCGACGTGCTCTTTAGCTCCGAAATTTAACGAGTCTGCTGATTACGTAACGAAGATTATTCAAGTTGATAAATTTTGGTACCTGTCTAATAAATTATAATGAAATGAAATAAATTGTAATAAATTTTTGAAGAAGCCGTGATAGCCTAATGGTTTTTACCTACTGCCTCTCAAGCAGAAGGTCGTAGGTTCGAATCCGGGCTCGCACCTCTGAGTTTTTCGGAGTTTATGTGCGAGATTTTATTTCATGAGCTTTTCGGTGAAGGAAAACATCGTGATGAAGCCTGCACGTTGAAAAAGGTTCACACCCCTTGGAATACGTGTGAAGTCCCCAACCCGCATTGGCCAGCGTGACGGACTATGGCCTAAATCCTCGTCTGAAAGAAGACCCGTGTCCAGCAGTGGGACATATAAATGGGTTGATGATGATAATGATGATGATGGTATATATGAACGAGAATCATCACTTGAATCCTCATTAACATTGATTATTAATTCTTGAGTACACAAATTGTCAAACACAACATCACGATCCCAATCAGACAATATCTTCTTTTTTGAACCCGCTCACATTCACGATTTAAACTTCTTCATAAATAAAATCGAGTGTTATAAAAAAATCGAATCGGAAACGCACTAGGACATCACTAATGATTAGAATTCGAGCTGTCAAAAGTTAAATAAATGGTTGATATAATCATCAAATAATGATATTATCTTGTTCTAGTCCAGTCAATTTCTAAATGTATTGTATATTTGCATGCTCTTGATTAAGGCTAAATAGAATTACGTTCTCCAAAGTAATTATACCACCAACATTTATAATGTACCCATCCAATTTAAAGCAAATATTCAATTTAAGTCAATTATTTTAAAGGTGCTATTATTTCTACCAACACTGGAATTCGTTAACCGCAGACTGCGGGATAGGGTAATTGAGTAATATTTCAAATTACTCCGCAGTTTACAATCAGTGACGCATGCGCGATCTCAATTACATACAATGCATATTACTTAACACCTGAATAAATTTATTATCCATCGTCTTCACAAGTATCATTCCACTCTTTCATGACGCATAAGAAATAACAGCAAGAGTAACAGTTCTAATAAGCAACATGCCGTTGCAGTATGCAGTCTGCAGTTTGCAGTCTGCCGTTTGCAGTCTGCAGTTTGCAGTCTGCAGTCTGCAGTCTGCAGTTTGCAGTCTGCAGTCAAAGTCACTCTTTATATATTTCATAGGTAAAATAAATTACATTTGAAATCGTCATATAGATTAAACTCTACTGCTCATTCGTAAAGCAGATTCCCCTGAGAAACGAAAGGAGCAAGAAACTCTAAGGGTTGAAGTTTGTAAATACACATTTGCACACATTTATCATTTACAAAATTTACTTCAAACATTATAAGATCGAGACTAACTACGAGAGCTACTACTACGGATTTTCGTCATCCAAGTATGCAGAAGCTGTATAATAATAACCTTCGGTGTAAAGTTTTTGTTTCATTACAGTTTAAACCTTGTAAATGACAAATTTTGAATATGACCCGGAATCTTAATATGAAGTTGACTATCAAGAAAAGATAATACGTTCATCATAATCCATTTATACTCTCAGAAATAAACTCAAAGAGCATATTTTAACACAGCCAAATACGCCAGGAGAAATTTTATTTGTATAACGCACCGAGAAACTTAAAATACGTGAGACAAGAGTAAACTATTTGAAAACGCTGTAGGCATATGGCCTATATAATTTTATTTTTCGTAACTAATTAAGTTATTTATATGTTGTACTTATTTTATTTCCCGTCCACATTTATTTTTTATATTTTTTTTATCTGTTATTTTATTTTTAAGTCAGTCAAAACCAGTGCTGTTGCTCCGCCGCAGTATTTGGTGAGTTGGGCCCTTTTCAGTGCAATATACTTAAACATAAAATCATAATATTGTATGTTACTTGGAACATGTGTATGTCAGTACATACACATGATTCAGTGAATCAATTTATTTTCTTTCTTTCTATTTTTATTCCTCGTATTAATGTTATGTCTATCACTATTTTTCATACAAAAATATTTTCTTCTTAAGATAAGTTATATTGTAATTTTTAAGTTTTTATTGACTATGACGATGTTTCTACACGGTATTCAATTATTTTTGTAGTGAAGAAATATATTTCTCATAGATGGCGCTCTTCTCTTTTATTTTTAACGACTTTTTTGCCGTAGCAAAAAAGTCGTTAAAAATAAAAGAGATCTGCAACAAGCACTTAGGAAACTTCGTAAGGTTCGTATTAAGTAAGTCCGTAAGAAGTGTTTACTGAGAATAGTTACTTGTACTTAATACTAAATAATCAATAGTGAATTTATTGTGATTATTATCTTTTTACTTTATTTTGTCTTTCCCTTATTTATTTCTTTTTTGTTTAATATGATGACAAGAAGTGCTCTCTTCTTAAACAGGATAATTTTCTTTTCTAAAAATAAGGCAGTTTGCTTGCCATATAGAATAGCAAGCAACAACATCGTAATATGAATACATAAATAACACCCACCCTCATCGCTTGCAGTAGGTAAACCCTGGAAGATATAACTCATGAAAGAAATAAATGTAGTCCATGCAAAAATTTCTCCCGGCGCGGCGTCGGAATCGATCCCGGAACCTCTGCGTGGTAGACCAGCATAGTAACCATTCATCCACGGAGGCAGTGAAGTAACCATCATATTAAATGATCCAAAAATACCTGTTCCTTAAATAGTGGAACGTATATAACATAATTTACAAGATGAAATTCGAATCAACAACGTCAAAACATACGTAATAACTAAACTATAAACATGGTTCCACTTTCAGAGGGAATACCAAGTTCGTGTATTGCTGCCAAACCGATTTCCTCCGTTGCGAGCGCGGCATTTGTTTCAATGAAAATTCCATTTGTCTGACAACCTAACAACGAGACAAAATAGAATGCCAATAAATTATAGATTTTTGAACGAGTGCTTGAAGAACCGACGGAAACTATCATCAACCTATTATTGTTTAATATTATGAGTGTGATATTGGTTTGTTTGTAAGAGTCCGTTTTTTCCATACAACTTTGCCCAAAACACGTACCTCAAATGCTATTTCATATTTTTGAATAAAAAAAAATTATGGTGAATTCATGAAAAAATATAATTTTCATCTCACTAGCTTGGAAGGGCTCAAAAGCGTTTATTGCACGCTAGCGTGGAAAAGGTTTTTGAAACTCGAACATGACGTTGTGGTGCAGCCAACTTTTTCTTTCGATGAAAAAAAAAGATAATGACACGTTCAGCTACGCGATTTGTTGTGCATTACTTATTTATGTAATATAAATCTGTTGGTATATTTTATTCTTATGATGGTTGACATTAAATTACTAATTATAACTAATTCTGTTTATTAAATTATTTTAATTCGTCGAAGAACTAAAATAATTTCAATAATCACGTAATCACACAAGAACAAAATTTATGAGATGCAAATTCAGAACGCATCCGAATGTACGTTTTCTTTTGATATAAAAAGAAACTGGAGGTCTACTCTCTTTCTTGAAAACGAAACTTTGTTAACAATTGAAATTTAAACGAAATTTCGTCAATGACCTTACTCTAGTTCCTTTTCGGTCGGGCGCATAAACTTCGTTGTTATTTGGTTGTCATATACAATTTTCATGAAAGAATGGATTGATTAGCGTAGGTCTTTTTTTATGTCGTCTACGGTAAATTACGGTTTTTACTTATCCTTAAATTATTACAATAATTGTTTTGCTTTATTTCAAAAATTTTATATTTATTATGTGGTTTATTAAGATTTTCTTGTAATATTTATGCAGAGAATGTAAAGAATCAAATAAAAATATATTTTTAACGTACCTAATATAAAATACTCATTGTTATCCGAATTGTTTGATGAGTACCATTTCATGCAAACTATAGGTGACAAAAGTATGGCAGCCAAAAATTTCCGTATATTAGAAGCTATTGTACTTTAAATTGTATTCTTTGTAAACTTATCGTATATAATATTCAAATTATAAATATGAAAATGAAGGCATTTGAAGCTCTTGGCAAGATTTTTCGTAAACATTATCTCTTAAAAACAAAAATATAATGCAATAAATTGATTTTATTTAATAAAATCGCACAATCTTCATTTCCTTGGGTGGAACTTTATTTTTGTAGATGTTTTTGAAATTTGCACTACATAGCTCTTGTTCTTCGGCCGTATGTAGAGCTTTGTTGTTAATCATTCGACTTAGGCGAATGATTTGCGCATTCGAATGTCAATGTCATTCGGTAGGGTGCACGAGTCGAATGATTATTATATCGGAACACCTCATTCATAGTATCCATACCAAAATATACAAGGAGTACCTCAAGGTAGCGTATTGGGACCATTGCTATTCTTAAT
>NW_020653736.1:91499-97835 GCF_003589595.1 Hyposmocoma kahamanoa | reverse complement strand
GTCTTTTAGTAAGTTAATAACTATTTTGTTTATTATTTGTTCGTAAACTGTAGTCTCTAAATCGATTCTCTCTTTGTTACAATCGATAATATATTTGAAACTGATTGTTTGCACTAGCGCGAGGAATAAAAATCACTAGTATTGAAGCAAAACGAATTTAATAAAAAAAATAGGGCGATTTACAAATTTCGCCTTGCAGTATTAGTAACATTCAAAGACACGCACCGCTACTTACTATCGTCAATTTTAAATTTACGAATTCAGTTAAATAGCATGCAAGGTTTTTTTCTGACCTTATTTTTCGGTTTAGCACTTGACACGTTGAACTGTAGCTCGAGTCAATCTCGTTCTGTTAATGAGTTTTACCTGGAAAAAGGAAGATAAAGGTAAACATACAATTAGAAGAGGAAGAGTACTTACTATTGGTACACCGAATGTCGCGATGAGTACCAAATAGCTATATTCGTAACTATTTGTTTCACATACGAGCTGCAATTTATCAAAGATACTCCCATTTGTAATGGTAACCAACAAATCAAGTAGATGGCGCTTATTGCATATATTTTTATGGAAACTGTCGTCTATTCTTTTATTTTGCTTAAGATTAGCGTCGTCTATCCATATAAGCAACCATTAATTGTATATATTTATGTGTGTATGCGTGTGTGTGTGTGTGTGTGTGTGTGTGTGTGTGTGTGTGTAAACATATAATAAATGTTTTGCTTTCAGTAATTTCTTGTATACCAGACCAGAAATCGCAACGTTACTATGATATGATGTGATGAAATCTTACGTATATGTAGTACGATAAAGTGTGAGATGGGATATTGTAGGTGGTATGGTTAGAAAACACACAGGCACGCACAGACAGACACAAGCACGCACGCACGCTCGCACGCACGCACTCACGCACGCTCGCACGCACTCACGCACGCACGCACGCACGCACGCACGTACGCACGGACGCATGCACGCACGCACGTACGTACGCACGCTCTCACACACACACATATACACACACACATATACACACACACATATACACACACACAAACACACACACACACACACACACACACACATAACTTAACGTTACTTAACATTTCATAATAGAGAGGAATTAATTGATCCACAGCCAATTACATAATACAAACTATTTCTAGACTATCGAGTAGTGTAATCTAGATTATATACTTAGATTGAATTTTTATATTTTTTAGAGTTACGATCTGCAGTGTGGACATTAGCAATCCTCTTGAGTTAGTGGTCCAAGAGAATATTTATATTAAGAGCTGGATCACACGTGTTTCTATGTTATGATAAAAATGTCATAGATACAGTAAGCTAGTAGTCACGGGACACTACTATTAAATCTCGGGGGAAAAGCGCTGCAAAACACAGCATCGCCAGGAATCCTATTTATTTTCGACAACCACACACAATACGTTTGAGGTTCGAAGCTTCTAGAGATGTAGTGATGTACAATCGAATGGAAAATATCGATTTAAATATAGTTAGCGACGCGCTTATTGCTTAAAATAATACAGTTTTAATTTTAGAAAATAAGGTACATTTAGTTTGTTTTTTTACTCCACCTTGTTTTTTTTTTTTGGGTTTGCTGCGTTTCGCAAGCCGTACTGCAAGGCGACATTTGTAAATCGCCCTATATTTTTTATTAAATTCGTTTTGGTTCAATACTAGTGATTATTATTCCTCGCGCTAGTTCAAACAATCAGTTTCAAATATATTATTGAGACAGTTTGTAACAAAGAGAGAATCGATTTAGAGACTACAGTTTACGAACAAATAATAAACAAAATAGTTATTAACTTACTAAAAGACTACACCACAAATAAAAACAAACAAGAACAACCAAACAAAAAAGCATAAAATGAACAGCAACGGAACGAAATCTGAACAATTACCCCAAAAACGGTTGCCTGCCAGAAATCCGAAATGACATTTTCCAGAAATAACGTTTACTCGAATTTAATAACCTCGAAAGTAATTTTGAGAGGAAATTCTTTTTAAACCTAACCTAATTATGTCTTTGCGATAAACTTGCAACATATCCTAAAAGAACAATGGTTTCGTTATAATTCGGTTTTCGGCATAATGAGAATTCAAGCAAACGTTATTTCGTTCTTTGTGTGACGTTTTTGGGGGTAAGAACAAAACAAAAGAAAACTACACGCATACAAGATGTATATGCACACATATTGTCTCGAGAAACGCAATACACGATTCATCGATTCTATGGTACAAATCTCTTTGGATAAATATTCTGATTTACGCATTAAGTAGTTGGGGTAATTTATTTTTATCTTTATCATTTCAGTTTCTATCTCCTTTATATAGTGTAATTTTTACTTAAAATTACAAAATAGGTCATTCGGCGAGCTGTAAATTTTTTTAGAATATGCCGTTTTGAGAATAGGTCCTCGACTAATCCCGAATTTCCCTGATACAATCAATACACAAACTAGTGAATTGACAAAGAATTAGTAAAATTAGGTATTTCAAGAATAAGTACTTTTAAGAATGGGTATTTGTACGAATAAGGCATTTTCAAAATGAGGCCTACCATGATTACGTACTTTTGCGACTATAGGTCATTTTGCGAATAGGGCCTATGTCGACTAATCCACAGTACCCACCCTATGTGAAATGGGGCTTATAAATCTTGTGCCGTGGGGCGACGGCTTAAGAATACATTGTCGCCTCCCCATACATGCCCGTGGGGGTCGTAAGAGGCGACCGAGGGCGTCACAAGTGTCCATCTGCTTAGCGTTGTGGTAGGCTTTGTGCCGACTGGATAGCGACCACAGTACACACGGCGGAAAACCCTCCACAGTGAAACGCTTTTGCGAATCGCGTTCAGGGATCAGTTGGTGTACATCCAGTGCACGTGGAGTTTTCGGCGCGGTATCTGGGAGGACTGAGGCGGATATTCGCCATGTCACTTGTTGAGGGATATCTAGTTGACCTGCCGGCCAGGGAGACCCGTAGAAACGGTTGTCCGCTGGCCGCCCGCGGTACAGTACAGGGGCCCAATAGGGACTAACTACCCCTAGAGGCTGCCCCACCATGCCGCGCATAATCTTGGGGTAGGTCGTCGTGCCGGTTAGTGACCGGAATTTGGGGTCCCGGCGGCATATCCCGGGGGGGTACGGGGGCCCTTCCGTTCGGCGGGTCAGCCGGCTATCCTTCAAAAGATCAACGGCATGTATTGGCAGTTCCCCTCGTTTTTCTTCTTCGGTGCAGTGCCGAAGGCTTCATCTCTTCACACTACCGTCCTTCTTACCCACCATGACAGCGCAACATAAGAATGCAGATCGTTCAGCGGTGCCTAATCCCCCCACCGCGTTTATTATTGAGTTCGCTAACATCCGCGGACTTCACTCCAACCTCAAAGCTGTCCACCATCACCTCGAGACAGCCCGGCCTGCCCTGCTTTTCCTGACGGAGACGCAGATTCGCCGTCCGAATGATATGAGTTACTTGAACTACCCCGGCTACTCACTTGAGGAAAACTTTCAGGCCAAAGCCGGGGTATGTGTATATATTCGTTCGGATGTGTGCTGTCGCCGTCTGCGCTGCCTGGAGGACCCCTCCTTTTCCACTATGTGGGTACTCGTAGAATCTAGTTGTTCAGCTAGAGTCTTCGCGTGCTTATATAGATCCCACAGCGGGGATGCGGAGACAACTAGGCTCTTTGACCAACTGAGCCAGGCGACTCTTGACGCGCAGGCGCAGTTCCCATCTGCGGAGATGGTCGTGTTGGGGGACTTTAATGCTCACCATGAATCATGGTTAAGTTCCCTCAAGACTGACCATGCAGGAAGAACTGCCCACGCTTTCGCTCTCACGCATGACTTGACCCAACTGGTAACCCAGCCCACCCGGGTTCCAGACATATCGGATCATGCACCCTCTTTGCTTGACCTTCTGCTCGCGAGTCACCCTACCTACTATACAGTATCAGTCAGCGCCCCCCTGGGAAGTTCTGATCACTGTTTGGTTGGGTGTAAGGTTTCCCAAATGCCTCCAACTAAGCTGAAGGAGGTCACTCGTCGCATTTGGCACTACTCGTCGGCGGATTGGGATGGTATGCGCGACTACTTTGCGTCCATCCCTTGGTTGCAGCACTGCTTTGCGGGAAAGGATGCCTCAGCAGCTGCCGATGCTGTTGTCGATGAGATTGGAACGGCTATGAATTACTACATACCGTCTTCCAGTGTCATCGCCAATCGCAGAGGACGCCCTTGGTTCAATCGCGAATGCATGGACGCTGTTAGTGAGAAACAGGCTGCATATCGTGGTTGGATCAAGGGTCGTGTAACAAAGGATCCCAATCTTGCGTCCCTTAAAGCAGCCTATAACAAAGCAACCAAGTCTTGCAGGAGGGCTTACATAAGAGCGGATGCCCAGCGCGTTTCACGGATTGGCCAGAAGCTGGTAGCCCATCCCACCGGTAGCCGTGCCTACTGGAGCCTGGCCAAAGCCGTGCAGTCCAATTTTTGTCGTTCGTCGCTGCCGCCTTTGAGGTGTCCCAATGGATTTTTGGCCTATGGCCCCGAAGAGAAAGCCAATTTATTGGCCGACCTTTTTGGGGCTAACTCGCGCATTCACGACCAAGATGCGCAACCGCCGTCAATTCCCCACTGCGGAGTCACAATGCCTGATATAGTTATCAGGCAATGTGATGTCCGCAAGGAACTGCAGACTCTTGACGTGCGGAAGGCCTATGGTCCAGATGGGATACCTCCTATCGTCCTTAAAAGGTGTGCGGCGGAGTTGTCTCCCATACTGACGCGCTTATACCGCCTCTCATACCAATCTGGTAACGTGCCCCTAGCTTGGAGGGAGGCCAACGTGCAACCTATCCCCAAGAAAGGAGATCGGTCTGATCCGACAAACTATCGCCCAATAGTTGTCACTTCAGTGCTCTGCAAAGTGATGGAGCGGATTCTAAATATCCAGATAATGGAACGTCACTCCATTCTTAATGATCGACAGTACGGGTTTCGGCCGAACCGATCAACGGGTGACGTTCTAGCGTATCTAATACATCTCTGGGGTGAAGCTATCGACAAACAGGGCGAAACCTTAGCGATAAGTCTGGATATTGCTAAGGCCTTTGATCGGGTCTGGCACCGTGGTCTCCTCTCCAAGCTTCCGGCATATGGTCTTCCCGGCCGCCTTTGTGAGTAGATCTCCGGCTTTCTGCGCGAGCGAAGATTGCGTGTCCTTGTTGACGGAGGCACTTCGCGGCTCGTGACAGTTAATGCTGGGGTGCCACAGGGCTCCGTGCTGTCGCCCACGCTGTTCCTTCTGCATATCAATGACTTGTTGCCTTTTGGCAACATTCATTGCTATGCAGATGATAGCACAGTGCACGGTTGCTATTATAAGCAACCGTCAAGCAGCCGGGAGGACCCTGAGAGAAACCGGGAAAAACTTGTCGCTGAGCTCAACCATGTTTTGGAACATATATCGTCGTGGGGCTCCCGAAACTTGGTTGAGTTCAACGCCAAGAAAACCCAGGTATGCGCGTTCAGTTCCAAAAAATCCCCATTCCTTCCACTTCCCCATCTTCAGGGTACAACGCTGACGCTACAGGACAAGCTCAGCCTGCTGGGGATGAGCATCCGGAAGGACATGAGCAACAAAGACTATATAGAGAGCGTCATCTGTACCGCGTCGCGCAAGCTTGGCATCCTGAACAAGGTGCACCGATTTTTTACTCCAGAGCTGCGATACCTGTTGTATAAAGCTCAGGTCCGAAGCAGCATGGAGTACTGTTCGCACCTTTGGGACGGCTCTGCCAAGTACTTGCTCGATGCCCTAGATGGACTGCAGCGCTACGCCTTCCGTGTTGTCAACGATCCTCATGTAACTGAGCATGCGGAGTCGTTACAGCTTCGCAGAGATATAGCGTCTCTCAGCGTATTCTATCGCCTGTACCACGGTGAGTGCTCTGAAGAGTTATTCAACCTTATCCCTTCCTCTCCTTTCCATCAGCGGACCACCCGTGCCGGACTGCGTTGCCACAGTTGGACGGTCAGTTCAATACCGTCCCGCACTAAAAAGTTTGGCAATTCGTTCTTATGCCGAACCATCAAATTGTGGAACCAACTCCCGGCGCATGTATTCCCTCCCCTCTATAACATCGGGTCCTTCAAACGTAGTGTGAAGAAGCATTTGGCCAGACCGGCAAAATGATAGTGACGGAGTGAAGATATTTGTGTTTTCCATCCGTTACTCTCATCTCTGGACTGTATTCGCACTTTCCATCAGGCGCGGTGCAGTCATTTTGCCGAGTCACAATAAAAA